>NW_024464701.1:39638-46092 GCF_000004515.6 Glycine max
AATGTTGTTGTTCTTAGATACTCAAATGACATAGATTTGATCAATGATGTGGTGGAGATGCTGCCTGATGCTGAGGTAATGTTTTGTAAAGCATGTTGCACCCATTATTGTCATATCTGTTACCCTGAACTTATATCTTATATAGGCAATTTCCAAGGTTCATGGTCCTATTTTTGATTCCGATAATCCTCCGATGATCCTTCCCAACTTGAATCTGTAAGTTGACACTGTGATAGTGTTTTCCAGATTCTGTGTGTGTTGGCAGAATCTTATTTAAAAACTCCATCGCCTCTAATTCCAAATTTAGTTTATTGATCAGTGTAAGTGTTATGCAATAATCTGTGTCTGTCACAGTAGATCATGATTCACTTCTGGGTCTTCCATTGACACCTACAAAACATATTACATCTTATGACTGTGATGATGAACCAAAAGGTTCTCAGATTTCACCGACCCAACTTTCATCTAACAAATTAGCAAGACATGAATAAATTGAATGAATGCAGTTACTTGCATTTTTTTTGCGTTGTATGGATTCTATTATTTGGAAGACGTGCAATTGTTGAAACATTGACGTTCTTTTCCTGTATTGTCCATATTTAACATTTTGTCAGGGTGGACATATCTTATAGATTCCTAATGGTGGAAGCAGGAATTAACTTTTGGTTGTTTAGATATCTTTTGTGTTAGATTGTCCAATTTGAATTATATTTTTTTATCAGTTCCCAACCCGATTACAAAATCATTATTAATAGACTGTGGTTTATTTCAGCATGACCATAACTGATATTAATTAAGAAAATTAAATCAGGACAATGAATTATTACACCCTTTTTCCTTTAAAGAAAATATCTTTTCCGTGATACGGTAGCTTCTTGCTTCCAGTTCTCCATAATCTCTTTCTTAAAACTCTATATATGTGTTAACTTAGCATTGGAACCTGTTGTGCGCTTGCAGTGTGGAGCCAAAAGTTGTTTTCCCAAGCTTAATTTCATGTGTTGATATTATCCAATTTAAATTGTATTCTCAATCATCTGTAAAATCAAATATGATGCACTTCTGGGTCTAACACAAATAGCATTAATCGCTCATTCGAACAATGGCACCTGATACGATAAAACCAGAATAAATATGATACACTTTTTTTTTTTATCATAATGTCAAATTAAGCAAGGGGATTTTTTTTGGAGTTCACCAAAATTCATTCTCCCTACTTCTGCACACAAAAGATCTTTGATATTAGATTTTGTGCAAATGTCAGCAAGCCATGGCTCTACATACAACTATTATCATTCCTGTATCTCCAATTTTTGTAGCTATCAATGTTGAACCATACACTTAGCCCCTCAGCTAGCCATTTCTATTATTTTCAAGATTTGTTTCATTCTTTTTAATTAATTTGTATCTTGGTAAAGTACAACAATTGCCATTAAGAACGTGAAAATTTTCAATATAGAAACAAGTCTGATTCAACAATAAACACAATCTTAATTGCTCAAATTTATGAAAAGTTGTTTTGGTTTGGGATTGCCTTAACCTGTTTGTGCCCTGTTTTGTTCTGCATCGTTCGAAGAAAAAAAAACATACATCAAGCTGAATGATATATGCTATAAATGTGATTACAAAAAATCCACTACATCTTTCATATTAGCTTTCCCATCAGTCTCACCAACCGATGCTTCTACATGCAAGTGTCATCATTCCTATATGCAGATTTTCCCAGCTGTCAATGTTGAACTATAGTTCTTGGCCTTCAGCTGTCCATTTCTCTTATTTTCAGAATGTCTCACATGCATTCCAGATTTAGTTTAGTATTTCTTAGTTGATCTCAATCCCCATTTTCTCATTAATTTATAACTTAACCAAGTCAACAATTGCCATTAACATCACGGAAAAGTACCAATTCAAGGACAAGTTTATTTCAGCAAAAGCCAGAATGAACAGAAAACGTATCATAGATAAAAAACGACAACCTCAGGCTCAGGCCCCTCCACAGCCAATTATGGACTCTACTTCACAATCTAGGAATTATCACAGTAAGAAACTATACGAACCATCTTGCATGTAAAATATATTGCTTTCAATTAATTGATTCCATTTAACTTTGATTTATGTCTATTTATAAGCAATTGAATCTGATTCATCAGAGGATCTAAGTTATGAATCAACACAAGGTACCATGTAAACAAACTCCTTTATTCAACATTTTTTCATCCATGAAATCTAATAACCATATGTAATTGTAATTCTTGAAGGATCCGATTTAAATTTTTCCGCTGGAAATGAAGATTGCCAATCCTCTCCCAATGACTCTGCAATTAACACTGAAGGTGAGAATTATAATTCTGACTCATTGACAACCATATCAGTTGAGATATTTTTTTATCCATCTTATCAATTGTTACCATCATCCTTGCATATGTCATTAAACAATTTCAGGCTATTCTGATCTTGATGACCAACTAATGCAATGTAGACACTGTAATGCAAAAATGTGGTATAATGAAATAATATCAAAACATAAAAATAGTAGAAGCCTGAGGTTCAACTTATGTTGTGGAGACGGCAAAGTTAAACTTCCATTATTACAAAATCCACCCTAATATCTCCATTTCTCTTTGATCATAATTCAGCTGATGGTAGAAATTATCAACAAAACATACACACATATAACATGATGTTTGCATTTACTTTTGCTGGTATTAAGCTAGACAAATCAATTAATCATTCAAGAGGACCTCCTACAATTATAATTCAGGGTCAACCATGTCATCGCATAGGCAGTTTATTACCAATGTCTGGAAAAGAATCCAAATTTGCACAATTATATATCTTTGACACAGATAATGAAGTACAAAATAGAATTAATGTCATCAGGTACTGATTCTTTCATTTCTATAATTATAAAAATCATACATTCATGACAGATTTTCTTTCAATTACATATCAGTTCTAACATTACTTTTTTCAGCTAGCATGATGGAATTCAACCACAAATTGTTTCAAGTTTAGCTGAAATGCTGGATGAACACAATGCACATGCTAAAAGTTTTAGGATGGCTAGAGATAGATTGGCAAATAGTGATGTGGATAATGTCAGATTAAGATTGATATCTACTTGTGAAAAGGATGGTCATACATACAATGTTCCAACTGTTTCAGAAGTTGTTGCACTTATTGTAGGTGATTTTAATCCCAACTCAAGAAGAGATATTATTGTTGAGACTCAAAATGGACAGTTACAAAGAATACATGAATTGCACTCTAGCTATCTAGACCTACAATTCCCTCTGCTTTTCCTTTATGGTGAAGATGGATATAGGCCTAACATACTTCACCATGCAACACCAGACAACAAAAAAAAGAAAGAGAAATCGTCTCACTATGAGAGAATGGTTTGCTTATAGACTTCAATCCAGATCAAATGAAGCTCAAACTTTATTGCATTCTAGAAGACTATTTCAACAATTCATTGTTGAAGCATATACCATAGTTGAATCAGAAATACTTAGCACATCAGGAACAACCAAAAGAAACTCAGAGTTGACAAGTATTGTAGCTTACAAAATTCACTGGATGCTGGGACAAGCCAAGGTTTAAATAAAGACAAGAGAGTAATTCTGCCTTCTACCTTTGTTGGCAGCCCCCGCTACATGGATCAGCTATATTTTGATGGTATGGCGGTATGCAGCCACGTTGGTTTCCCAAATCTTTTTATCACTTTAACATGTAATCCAAATTGGCCAGAAATCCATAGATTACTTGCTCCATTGAATTTGAAACCAGCAGAGAGACCAGACATTATCTCACGAGTTTTCAAGTTGAAATATGAAGAAATGCTTTCAAACCTAACAAAGAATCACCTACTTGGAAAAGCAGTGGCATGTAAGTTGATAGCAACTTTTTCTATTAAACTTAGAATTCAATTTATTATTTTTCACTTTTGCTCATCCTATAACATAATTGTTACATATTTATATGTTATTGTTTTCTAGCTAATACTATAATTTAACAATCACAAATATGCATACAATAGAATTCCAAAAACAAGGACTTCCTCATGTCCATTTATTGTTGTTTTTGCACCCAGACAATAAATATCCAACTTCAGATGAAATTGACCAGATTATATCAGCAGAGATACCTTCAAAGGAAGATGACCCAAAACTCTATAGATTGGTGCAAAATCATATGGTTCATGGCCCATGTGGAATTATACACTTTGAATCTCCATGTATGAAAGAAGGAAAGTGTAGCAAATTTTATCCTAAAATGTTCCAACCTCGCACTCTTTTAGATGCAAATGGTTATCCAGTATATCGTAGGAGAAATGATGGTCGTACAATTTCAAATAATGGTGTTATCATTGATAATAGACACATCGTACCTTATAATCCGAAGTTACTGAAAAAATACCAAACGCATGTCAATATTGAATGGTGTAATCAAAGTACTTCAATCAAATATTTATTCAAGTACATAAATAAAGGGTATGACAGAGTTACTGCTGTTATGCTTTATGATGGCAATGATGAAATCCAGAATGCTACCAACCAGAAAGATGAGATTAAAGAATATATAGACTGCAAGTAGCATTAATTTAACATATGTAATTAATGTGCCCATTATTGTTTTACTAAATTAATGTATATGCCAGATACATTTCTCCTTGTGAAGCTGCTTGGAGAATTTTTGGTTTTCCAATACATGCTAGGAAGCCTGCTGTTGAAAGATTATATTTCCATCTTCCAGGCCAACACTAGACATGGCAATGGGGCGGGGCGGGGACGGGTATTGTCTCCCAAATCCCCGACCCTGACTTTTCAACATGTCCCCAAACCCGTACCCAATACCTGACAGGTTTTAAATTATTATCCCATCCCCGTATCCATCGGGTATCGAGTATCTCCGACCCCAACCCGTACCCGATTCAAATTAAAAAAAAAATTAAAAAAAATTAAAAAATTGATTTTAGAAAAAAAAATTGATTGTTAAATATTTATTTTCAACTACTTATATATCATTAAATTTATTATAGTGTATGTGTCTACAAAATTCGTTAAGAAATGAATATTAAATTATGTAAAAATTCTAAAATAAAATTAACTAGTAATAAATAAAATTAAGACTAACACATTTGTCTAGCGTGATTCCATAATTTTTTAAGGTAAATAAAATACGTTAAATATGAAACAACATAATTCAAATGTTCATTAGTTCAAATTACACCAAATGAGAAATAAATAGAAAATGAAAACAATGTCCATCATCAAAATCACCACTAACTTCTCCAAAGATGTCATCAACATTTTTTCTTCAACGCTCAACCTGGCATTTATAAAATCAAACATCATATTTTAGATGTTTCAAATCTTAAAATCATACATCGCATTAGTAAATAAATATAGTTATTACTTTACAGATCAACAATAATGTCTACTAATCTTGCAAGCATTGAGTGATGCTACTGATCGAAGATCCACCTATATTTTACAAAATTTGAAAAATTAGATATGTATAATGATATTAAAAAAAATTTAGAACAACTAAAAGTGAATATACCTTCATCATCGAATTCAATCTCATCAGTAAAAGTTGATTCTTCAATTGATCTAGAACCTATAAATAATAATTATAAAATAATAAATAACAAGTTATAAGTTTTAAAAATATAAGCAATTCATAAAGTATCACATAAGCATTCAGAATTTTACCTGCATTCTCTGAATTCCATAACCAACTTTTAGAATACATCAAAGCTTCTAGAGTAGTATAATGAAGTCGGCTATGATGAGGAGTTAATATCTGACCTCCAATACTAAATGCCGATTCAAAAGCTACAGTGGAGATCGGAATAGCTAACACATCCCTTGCAATTGCTTGTAGTGTTGGATACATTAGCTCGTTCAATTTCCACCACATTAAGATATCAAAATCTGAATTTCTTGGTAAAACTTCATCCTCTAAGTAATGATCCAACTTCGTTTTCATAGTTGAGGTTCTTGCCCTTTCTTTCTTTCAATGTATCTATCATAATCACACAATTTACTCTTTCCATCACTAACCACATCTAGTGATTCAAAAGAACTAGTAGAATCTGGATGCTTTTTGGCTTGATATTCCGAAATAAAATCATAACACAAGTTTCGGATCCTATTAACTTGTGAAAAATAATCCATGGGATAAATTGATTCAAAGTAAAACTCAAGCAACTCCATTTTGTATCTTGGATCTAAAACAGTAGCAACTCCCATGATCACATGAATAACACTCCAATAAGAATCAAATTTTTGTAACATCTTTTCTGCTATTTTTTGAATCACTTCATTAGGGGAATTGACCCATTCAAATAAAGTCATCTTGATCTCACAAATTTGAGGAAAATAAATGTTGGCAGTTGGATATTTTGTACCAGAAATCATTTTTGTACTATCTTTAATATGGCCAACCTCTT
>NW_024464701.1:46192-52006 GCF_000004515.6 Glycine max
CTTCCTTTGCAAATTCCCATTGTGAATCACTTGAAAGCAAGAGTATTTGAGTTTCACACTGCTTTAATCGAGAAACACATCCTTATATGATATTGCAACATCAAGCATCTTGTAAGTTGAATTCCATCTAGTTGGACAATCTAAACTCAACTTTTTGGTGCAAGGGTTCGCAATTGTTTAGCAGTTTCTTGAAATTTTTCCAGCCTTTTAGGTGTTGCAATCCAATATGCTACACTATCTCGAATTTTTTCCACTCCATCCTTCACAACTCCTAAACCTTCTTTTACTATCAAATTTAAGATATGTGCACAACAACGCATGTGAAGAAACACTCCTTCCTTAATTAAAGTGCCTAATTGCAACTTATCCTTAATTTTTTCAATCATGCAATCATTTGTACTACAATTATCCAAAGTGATAGCGGACAATTTTGTATCAATGTTCCAATCCAGCAAACACTCAACTAGTGCATTGCAAAGTCTTTCACTTGTGTGAGGTGAAGGAACATAAATGAACCTAGCATATAATATAACAATAAATAACTTAATCACACTATCACAGAAAAAGATCTAACACAATATATCAACACAAAAATATATGAAAAATATCCAACACAATATATCGGGAAGCTATAAAATTAAGGATGTTGCTAATACCTCAAAATGCGACTTTGCAAAGTCCATGAGCTATCAATGTAATGAGCTGTGACAGCCATATACCCTTTCTTTTGGTTGCTTGCAGTCCACATATCCAATGTAATTGCCACCCTTCCTTCATTTGTATCCAACAACTTCGTAACAATTGATTTTTCAAAGTCATAAACATTAAATATCTCTTTCTTTATAGTGTTTCGTGAAGGATATTGAAATTGTGGTTGGAGTGTAGCTAAAAATCTTCTAAACCCAACATGATTCACTATTGAAAGTGGATATTCATGCATGATAATAGCACATGCAAGCTCCTTCCTTGCATTTTCTTCATTATAACCTCCAGCAGTCAATTCTTGTCTACCTCGTGTAACCTTAGGAATAAGAAATGTTTGTACCTTCCCTTTGTCATGTAACCTTTTTTGAATGCATTTCTCCATATAGGCATGCAAATGCTTTGTTCCATTCTTTGATGCTCCCCCGAGAAACTTTTTGTAGTATTTACATTGGGCCTTATCTTGCCCATCAACCGTTATAATCTTATCAAAATGGTTCCACACAATACTTTTGAGCCTCCCTCCAGTTTTTGTTGATGATACACCATGGTCATCCACCTCCATGCTAGGTGGTTGTTGCATAGGTTCATTATTAGGACCTTTAGTTGTACTGGTAGAACTTTCTACTGGAGTTGGTTGGTGTGAAGACAGCGGAATAGGATAGTCTGAAGACTGTGGAGTTAGTTGGTGTGAACTAGGTTCCTCATTTTGCATATTTTATGCCATGGACTTCAACTAGTGCAGAGAATAGTACTTCAAAAAGCAATGATGGGTGACAGCTAGCTTAGAAAGAGGAAGAACAGCAGTAATGATTTTAGAGAACCATGAAACATAGCATGTTAGTGTAAAAATTGGTTTCGAAGTATAACATTTTAGAGAACTGTGAAACAGCAGTAATGATTTTATAATCAAATATAACATTGTAAAAAGTATAATTATGCATCATTTAAAATAAGTAATAATAGTGTAAAAATTGTTTGACGTGTCTGTAAAACCTGACAGCATAGCAGGAGAATGCATACTAGTTTGGTATAAAAAAACGAATAGAATTGGTTTCGAAGTATTATTTTTTTCAAATAAAAAATATTTAAATAAAAATCAGTTTGATTGACTAAATTGTTTTTTAGAAATAATTTGACTAATCCAAATAATTTTATAAAATAGTATATTTTTTCTTGAAATAATTCTTAAAAAAAATTAATTCAATTTAGGTTCAATTATAATTCAATTTAGGTTCAAAGACAAAGACAAAATCCTACGCACTAGCTATGGTTACTGCAGGTATATTTGTGGTTGCTAGTTAGGTAATCCTACGCACTAGCTATGGTTACTGGAATTGAAGGCATACATGCAAGGCCCAAAGACAAAATCATGCAGCAGCTTTTATTAATTAGATTGAGACATCAAGTAGAGATCCAGCCCCTAATTAGGAATTAGGAAACCAACATCCCCAAAACATAGAGTAACTCAATTAACCAGATTGATAAAGACATATATACATAAGCATGATAACTTATAAGTTAGTGAACTGTGAAACATAGCATGTTAGTGAACATAGCAAGTTATGCCAATGTTGTGTCCATATATCTCAAGCCAGTTGACCATTTGCTAGAGAAGAAAGCAACAAAGTAGTAACACATAGAGTTATTTAGAATGAAGGAAAAAAAGAAAAAACAAAAACAGATGGGGTCAATTCGAGGTAGCTGGTACCTTTGGAGAGATGGCACAACTTCTCAAGATTTTATTTTCTATCTATCTTCTCTGTGATTGTTAGAGTCTGATGTTACACAAAAATGCATATATGAATTATAAGGAACAATTTCCACATTCAGCGGCTACTTAAAACCATTTTCCATGATACAACATAAAGCAAGAATAAAATTGCATAAAAGCAGTATAATGATAATCTAAACGAAGAAGGCGAGCGGATCTAGTTTCTGAGTTGGAAGAAGATCTTACCGAGACTTGAAACTATCAATGAGAGAAACGGCCAGCTCTAGGTTACAGCCAAACCTTAATGTGTTTAGGGTTTTGCATTTCTTCATCGGGTTCACTTTTTGGCCCAGCGGAGTGTCTTTTCAATGGACCTTGGGTCGTGCTTTTTTTTGCTGGTATGATGGTCTACCAGACAAACTTATTCCTAGGTGCACATTTTTATTTATGTTATTTTCAAGTGGCAGGGCGGGTCCGGGGTCGGGGTCGGGGCAGATACAATAATCCCATACCCGTACTCTTACCCGACCTTTGGACATCGGGAAAAACCCAAACCCGAACCCATACCCGGTCAACTCGGATATTACCCATCAAAGTCGGGACAGATTCGGGCGGGTACCCACGGGTACGGGTTTTCTTGCCATGTCTAGCTAACACAGTGTTCTTTATGAGAACCATGATGACATTGATGATGTCCTATCCAAGCCAAGCATTTCAGATTCCAAATTTTTAGCTTGGATGAATGCCAACAAATGTTTTTGAGAAGGAAGAACTCTAACTTATTCAGAATTTGTTTCAAAGTTTGTATATAATCAAAGACTAGATCATGGCACCTTAGAAAGAAAGGATACACTATTGGAAGGCTTATATGGGTCCTACCAACGACAGGAGAATTGTTTTATTTGAGGATGATGCTTATTGGATGCAAAGGAGCAACTTCATTTGAGGATATTAGAACTGTTACAAATATTCAATACCCTACATATAGAGAAGCATGCTTTGCCATGGGGTTTTTACAAGATGACAGAGAATTCATTGAAGCAATCAAAGAGGTAAAGGACTAGGGCACAACTAATTATTTGAGGAAATTATTTGTGTTGATGCTTTTAACAGGTGTCATCAATAAACCTAAAGAAGTTTGGAACCAAACTTGGCATTGGCTAGCTAATGACATTGCATATCATTATAGCAAATCAACAATAAATACAGGTTTGTTTTGATTAATTTTTACATGAGATCGCATCAACCATAATCATAATTTGACTGATAACGTCTAATGTGTTAGAATTATATATCGATGATAATCATCTGAGTAATTTGGCATTCCTCGAGATTGAACAACTGTTGCACGTAAACCAAAAATCACTTAAAGACTATCCTTCAATGCCATATCCTGAGGATGTTGATTGCACGTCCTATCTAGGCAATAGCCTAATATTAGCATAACTAAATTACAACAATGATGAGACCAGATCATAATTTTTGCAACTTTTTTCATCCATGACAGGTGCCATACCTTTCGAATTTAAATTTAAATTGTTCTTCTTTTGCATCTAACATAAACTAATACATATTTATAGATGAACAAACATTAATTTATAACCAAATCATTGAAGTCGTCAACAAAAATCAAGGTGGCATGTTTTTCCTATATGGATTTGGAGGTACAGGAAAAACCTTCATATGGAGAACATTGGCAACTTCATTGAGAGCAAACAATCAAATTGTTATTATAGTTGCTTCCAGCGGCATAGCTTCTCTATTGTTGCCAGGTGGCAGGACTGCACATTCAAAATTCAAAATACCTGTACCCATTTTTGAAGACTCACCATGCAACATTCATCAAGGGAGTGAATTGGCTGAATTGCTAAATCAAACAAGCCTAATTATTTGGGATGAAGCACCAATGGGTCATAAATTTTTTTTTGAAGTGTTTGACCAAAGTTTAAGAGATATAATTAAAACTAAACCCAGTTCAAATCAAATATTTGGAGGTAAAGTCATCGTATTTGGTGGAGACTTCCGACAAATATTGTCAGTCATTCCAAGGGGAAGTCGCTCAGACATTGTCAACACAACAATCAATTCCTCTTATTTATGGGATTGTTGTCAGGTCTTAAGACTGACAAAAAACATGCGTTTGCAGAACAATGAACAATCACCAGATGAACAAGAAACTGCCGCATTTGCTAAGTGGATCCTAGACATTGGAGATGAAATTATTGGACATGAAAATTATGGCCATTCCACAATTGAAATCCCTGAGGACCCGTTGATAACTCAATATGATGATCCAATCCATGTCATAGTTAACTCAACATTCCCAGATTTAACACAGGATCACAATGATGCTCAATACTTCAACAACAGGGCAATATTAGCTTCAACCAACGAAACAGTCCGACAGGTCAATGATTATATACTATCATTAATCCAAGGTAATCATAGAATCACTAATCCAATTCATATTACATCTAGCTAAATTAGCCGTGCTTAATTACCAATTTTTAAATATTAATATCTATTTTATGTTTTTGTTGTTTTGGAGTGATCTTCAACTTTACAATTGCCATACTAACTACAAAAATTATCATAGGTGAACACATGGAATACCTAAGTTCTGACTCTATAGACAAATCAGAAACCAATGAAAGTTGTCATTTTCAAACAATAACTACTGAATTCCTTAATTCATTGATGACATCTGGCCTGCCAAATCATTGTATCAAGCTTAAAATAGGAACTCCTATAATGCTTTTAAGGAACTTAGACCAAACTCAAGGCCTGTGTAATGGCACTAGATTAATAATTACAAGACTAGTGAAACATGTAATTGCGGCTGAAATCATTTCTGGCAAAAATTTAGGCCATATGGTTTACATTCCAAGAATGTCCATGTCCCCTTCACAATCACCATGGCCTTTTAAACTTTTAAGAAGACAATTTCCAATCATGTTGTCTTATGCAATGACAATTAACAAATCTCAGGGACAATCACTATCCACAGTTGGACTTTATTTGCCAAAACCAGTTTTTAGCCATGGTCAATTATATGTTGCATTATCAAGGGTCAAAACAAAGAAAGGCTTAACAATTTTTATCTATGATAAAGACCAGAAAAATATGACTTCTACCACCAATGTAGTTTTCAAAGAAGTCTTCAATAATCTAGCAAGGTTAATATAATTTCTACTCTAACACAATTGTTTGTTTTTATTCCTAATAATACTTTATTTAACAATTACTCAAAAACGCTCTGATATGCAGCTAAATACAAGATCATATCAGCCACCGCCAAATGTTCTATTATAAGGTACATAATATCATCTTCTATATTAAAATCTTTCTATTGCAATTTATACTACTGGATTCAATTTATAAATTGCATCTATTTTGCT
>NW_024464702.1:0-7848 GCF_000004515.6 Glycine max
TAAGTACTTAATTGTTAAGCAATATCACCATAACACTTTCATGATGCGCCAACTAAGTGACTAGCTTCAAGGTGATTTTTCATAATTTGTATTTTGTGCTTATTTAAAACCTCAGTTTTAAAAAGTTTAAAACAAATTTAAATGTTCAGAACCAATTCACTTAATCAAAATCAACTTGTTTGTGACCAAGTTGTTTAGGGTTGGGTTTCATAAAAATGTAACATGAATCCAACCTACCTTCTCAAGGAGGAAGCTACAGGATTGAGCCAGATATATAGGTACAAATTCAATAAAAGGGACAACATTTTTTTTGTGTGTGTGCATATGTGAAGGGTAAAAAAAGTTGGCCAAATCTATGTTATCTTTTTTAGTTTTAAGTAAAGGTTTCATATATAAAAAATTGAAGTTAAAGAAATTTTGAATTCCATCAGAACTAATTTTTTATTTGGTATAGATAAAAGATCTTCCTATACTATGTACTATTTAATTTTGGATGATGAGTCGATTTGGTAGTAGGTCTCATAAATTAGAAATTGAAGTAAAGGCTTTAAGAGTGATTTGATTTAGGCTTAGCCCTCCAAATGTCTAAAACAGTCAATCAAAGTCAAAGTAAGGAGTTGTAAGTCGACCAATTTATGACAATTTTGTAAAAAGAAACAAGTTTAGTCAAAACCTTAGAAATTAGAGTTTTGAACACCAAATTAACTAATTAATTAGTGTAGGCCTAATATAAATAATTTAAATAGACAAAGACCTAATATAATTAATGTTTCTAATTATTAATTAGTTAACTAGAATTTAATTAACCTTAATTGTCTTAATTAAAGATAACTAATAATAGATTACTCCCTCCGTCTCAAAACAAGCTAAACAGGTATTTTATTTTCAAGATCCTTGTGATGAAAGATGGTTAGTGGTTCTACATGGAAAAACAATTAATGTTAATTTAGCCTAAAATGATTAAATTTGTACTTCTGAGTTCAAGGATAGTGGGAAGTATTTTGAAACTTTGAAAAAGGGGAACGAGAGGTCAACATTGTGTTAAGCATAGAGGTGGGTCTATGTCTTCGGTGGTGCATACTGGATATTAGGAAGGGAGGCAGATTCATGAAGGTGTACCATGGGTGAGTAACTTTGTGGATTTATTTTACTTTTGCATTTGTTTGAACTCACTAAGGCTTGGTGCTATGGCACAACTTTTGTCTATTGCCCATCCAATTATTAATATATTCGATCTTTTTTCTAAAAGCATTGAGGTGAGACAGACAAGGTTCTAGGATTCAAAAAACTCATCTTTAATTGATTTAGGTGAGTTTTAACTATTAGAAATTGTAATTTTGTTTTTAAATATAGATTGGTGATTTCAAAAATCCCATGAAATTATATTTTAAAATTTCTAATAGACACGTTATGACTTAACTAACGATAGGAATCTAGAGTAATTTTTTAATATATCAGGAAACTAGAGGTCATCATTAATTCATTTATTGATTTTTTTTGTCTACCATTAATATTTTAAGAATATAAGTAAAAAAAGTTGATTAATGTTACATTAAAAAGCTAAAATGACAATTATTTTGAATTTTTTCTCTCTTACATGACAATTGTAATGGAATGGGGAGGAGTAGAATATAATGAAAGATAGAAGATTAAAGTCTCTTGCAAGATGAATAATGAAACTTTAATTAATCCTAATGAAACAAATTTGGACCCAAAAACCTAATGGGCCAATGGGGCTCGGCCCAAAACTCCAAGATGTAGGGTTACAATACATGAAATGTAAACACTCTCCCTTGGTCCTCATTCATGCGCAGCCACTTCTAGAGTTTTAGGAGAGATAAGAGAGCTTTTATCTCTTGCCTTGTGTTCTCTCTCTAACTTCATGGTCATCCTACGTCAAGTTCTCACCTTTACAACTCAAATCTTGTCCCTTGGACATCAAATTCAAGGAGGGAGCTCTAGCAGACAAGGGTTTTTCATCAATCCATTTTGTTTTGCAGTTTCTTGAACTCTAGAAGACTTCAAATCTCTCAAGGTATTGAGAGTTTCAATTTTCTTTAATGTCAATTTTGGTTTGGGAGGTTATCCTCCATGAGTATGGGCTCTTAGAGTCATTTCTATATTATTTGGTTCACATACTTCACACAGTTTTTTTACTTTGTTTGATTCACATACCGTTTGATGAAAATAAAATTATATTTGAAAATTAGACTCTTGAGGAATATGAATATATATATAATACGTTATGTTTGGATTAGAATTGAATTGCTATATGAACTTTACAAATTGACTCTTTTGCTAAGTGTTGCAGTTTGGAATTCGTGCATTGTTTTCATAACTATTATTGTAGTAGAGATGCTACTGAAATTTGGGGGATAACTTTGCAAAATAGGCTTCATAAGCTTTAAAAGTTGGGGTAACTTATAATTTAACTCATTGATTTGCCGAGAAAACTAATGGAAAAACGAGTGTGTAATGATTTTTTATTTTTGTCTTGTATGAACATCCTTTAGTAAAATGAAAATTTCTCTCTATATGATTAACTTTGGATTTTGAGTCATACCTTATCCAAAACTAGACATACATGACATTTTATACTGGTAAAGTTTATAAAATTTTGTTATATGATAAGTATAAGTTATGCAATAGTTTTATAAATACTCTATAGAAGGAAAAAAAAATGTTAACTTGAGTATTAATATAAATTTTTAATCAGATAAATATATTTATGTATAAATTTGGTTTCGGTTGGATTAGACTGAATTTTAAAATGAAATCCAAAATCTGATTTTATTCAAAACAAATGGGTTTATTAAATTTTAATTTGTTCGACTTTTGCTTGATTTATTCATAAAGTTATTTGATAAAATCAGTTTATGAACATTCCTAAGAAAACTGATAAAGTAAAGACATCAAATGTACAATCAAGTCTATTAACTAGTAAAGTACGCTTTTGTTGACAAATCTACAATGTTAAACATTCATAGATTAATATGTATAGTACATTCTTTTGCCTATGATTCCTTAATGGACATTCTCTCCTACTTAATTTTTTCAGTTTAAGGTAAAAGTTTATTTAGAAGGAAAATTAATTTTGAGTTGCATAAAAAATTCCTTGTTGCTTTTGGTAGGGATAAAATATCTTCATATATTGTGCTATTTACTTTTGAATGATGAGTAGATATGGTTGCACATTATACATAAATTAGGTTAGTCTTTTTTAATGAATTTAATTACTTATATCGATACCTATATTATATTTATTAGGTTAGAAATATGTAGACACAAAATAACATAACACCATGACATAAACTTTTGCAATTTCCAATTGAAAATCACATAATTGGAAGGAATTATAGAATATATATATATATATATATATATATATATATATATATATATATATATTAATACTATAGCTGGTCTCATATATAAGCTAAAATAATTACTTCCCATAAATTAAGAAAGTTAGTTGAAATCATTTAATTTTACTAATCTCAAGTAGAAAGTAAGGTTATTCTTTAAATGTCCTCCATTCAAACCTGATTTTTTGTACACTATATTCCATCCAATATCTACATATATTGTTAGGGATGAGTCGAGCCTAATGGTTAGTGTTTTATATGCATACCTTGGAAAATTGCACTTTTCTTAATTTGGCTTTTGTTCTTTCTTGCAATATCCTCACACTCAATTTTTCAGGTATTTCTTTATTTTTGAAGTGGCGTCTCCAATCATCACACCTTGAAAAAGGTATGTATGTCTTCAACACCCCAATCCCAACCAATAAGGAAGATGAGATCATTGCTAAAGCCCGTTAGAAAACAAGTATGATGGTTATATTTGAATGGAACACATCTTAAAAGGTACGTGTGAGACACTTTTTTTAAACTACGTGATGGAAACAAATAAGAAATTTCTTGTCAATTATTTTTATAATTATCGGATGATTGATAGTACGCCTTATATGAAACAAGTGCATAAATTGAATGTATGCTTAATTTCTACGAACAAACACAATATGGATGTAGATGAAAGTTAATTATTCTATCTTGAATCATTGACAAAGTTCCTTCCTTATGGAATGACTTTAAAAAGTTTGAAACATCTAAAAGATCAAACCGATTTCTATTGAACAACCGAGGTAATAAAATGATACCAAAGGTACTTATGTTCAACAAATGGTGTGAGTAATGGAGGAAGGTACATTGAACACGTTCTCTAAGGGTAGGAAGTGGGATTTTGTTATTCCTGTAGTTTCACGTGCAGCCATAGTAAAATTGCATTTACTACTTCATTAAATATTGGATTGAGTTGGAATTTTGTGAGCCAATTCAGGATACATAATTCTTAAATCTAAATCTTTGGTTTGTTTATTGGTTGCTTGTGGTGAGAGATATTTAGTTTGTACTATCAACAATTTTTTTATACTTTCATCTTCTTGATTCTCTATTTGTATGTTTGTTGTTGTTTTAGTTGTTTAACCAATACATACTTTTATCTAAAACCATGTGATTTTCAGAATCATGGGATTCGGCTGTTTTCTTAAAAAAGGTGAGAGATATTTTGTTCATTAAGTTGTATGATTAATTGATGAACGTGATTTGTGCACAAACTTGAGTATGTTTAATCTAAAACCATTTGGTTCATATATATTTTAAAATGGTGGGTGATTATGTGAAATTTTCAAAATTATTTAAAGATTGTATCCTTTCATGAGATTTTGTGTCCACTCATATGAAGTCAAAGTATGAATAGATGTGCAACAAACATGAGATGTGACTCTTTACCAAGAGTCATGACATGTGACTCTTACCAAGGGCCTTGAATGCAGAAAATCGCCAGATTCTTTGTAACCGTGCCCCTTCCTTTCTTCCCTTATGCACATAGAGAAATAAGGAAACTATCATCGCTAGTTGTTTTCTTTGGTATTCCTTAACTTTTGTGGAGTCATCACCTCTAATTTCAACTAACATGATAGATAAATTTTGCTCGTGCATGTGTGCACGCATACCATGTCGAAGCATAGGTTGATGTCGATAGATATTATAAAAATACATACCTTTCATACACAAACAAACATATTGCTAAATCCTACAAGATCATATTGTAGTTTGATTTTTTGAACATTCATGTCATTTAATTATGCTAGTATCAGAAATAAGTAAAACATATTAACAAATGGTAAAGATTTGGTTTATAAGCTAATAATTTGTTCAACAATGACAAAATTTTGTTATATTTAATTTCTAAGTCAATGTATCTAGTCTATTGATTCTCTTTTCAAGATCCAATACTCCTCCAATAAACTGCCTTGATTCATTTATCTCATTTCCATCTTTATAATCTTCCTCCAAAGCCTCCATCAGTGGTTCAATGGTGTCTTGGGAAGGATTTCCAAATAAAATAGTTTTCAAAGGAGAAAATTCCGGTGGAAACACCAGCATCATTGCCTAGACTGCTCTTTCACTGAGTAATATTCTTTGCAAAATCATGATGATGATACAATATTGACTGCTTCCACATCCTGCATACATGTGTGACATCTCCCTCAAAAAAGGCAAGCGGGTAAATAGAAATTCCCGTTAGGTATGGGTATGTAGTAATTTTTCCATGCAATGCCTTTGGTTCCAAAGAATGTAGCCACACAATCTAAAACTTCTTGATGCATTCTAAATTGCATAGCCACTCTTTATGTGATAGGTACTTTTGTGTAATACATTTGTGTGACAACTAGCATTTAAACTCTCATGCACATAGCAAAAAAAAAAAAACTATTTTTATTTATCGAACATATTGAACATAAGGGTGCTAAGGAAAGTAATCCCTAGCTGAATCCAGGGCAAATCTCCTACCCTCAATTTTCAGGGGATTAAGCTTGTGCCACCCACATAGCATAGGTTTTTCATGGTTGATCAACCTAGGTTGTGGTTACAAATTTGAGAATCTCTCCCATAACAATATATGAACCAAGTAGTAAAAGGGTGACCAAAGAGTTACCTTTTATCATCAGCCAAACTAACTATTGTTTTCTTCAACAGACCTAAATCATTTTATATGTTGGCTTAAAATATTGGTTGCAAAGCTGATTATCTACATCAAGGAAAACAAACTTGCTCACCAAGCCATTGGGAGAGAAATCAATCTCTGCCAACCAAGTTGCAAGGAATGTTTCATGCTCCATTTCATTCCCACTATCGACGAATATCCACCCTTGCTAATGTATAAACCCCATCCTTTTTATTCCTCGTAGTTTGTTTTCCTATTGTATGTATCAATTTCTTCTCCACTTTTATCATTTCCTAGCTTTGAGATGGGGTGAAGACGGGATCATGAACTATTGGAAAATTCTCCAACACCATCACATCCTCCAAAGTGTTTTTTTTCTCACCTTAGGGTAACAAAAAGGTATTTGTCTCAGGACATGCACCACTTCTCAACAGCCCCAAAACACATGTTTTCATTTTTTACTATGAAGCACTTGGGTTGAAACCATGTGTTTTGGGTTGTTGAGAAGTTGTGTCCTTAGACAAATACCTTTTTGTGCTCCTAGGGTGAGAAAAATGTCACCTTGGAGGATGTGATGGTGTTGGAGGGTTTTGCAACTGTTGGTGATCCTATCTTGACCCCATTTCAAAGCTAGGAAATGATGAAGGTGGAGAAGAAATTGATACATAGAACAGGACAACAACAATCTCCAAGGAGTAAAAAGAGTGGGGTTTATATAAACATTAGCATGGATGGATTTTTGTCAATAGTGGGAGTGAAATTGAGCATGAAACATCCCTTGCAACTTGCTTGGCAATGATTGGCTTCTCTCCTAGTGGCTTGGTGAGAAAGTTTGTTTTCCTTATTGTTGTTCATCGTGCTGGAGAGAATCAGCTTTGTGACCAACAGTTTTATCCAACATATAAAATGATTTTGGTTTATCGAAGAAAACAATAGTTTATTTGACTGGTAATGAAGAATTGGAATTGTTGTTAACTCTTTGGTCACAGTTTTACAACTTGGTCCAAACTTGGGTGTGGGAGAGATTAACAAATTAGCAACCATAGCCTAGGCTGATTACCAATGAAGAACCTATGCTATTTAGGTGGAACAAGCTTAATCAATTGAAAATTGACGGTGTGAGATTTTCCCTGGACTCTACTAGGGGCAATTTTCCTTGCCACCCTTAATCATGTTCAATTTGTTGGTAAGTTTAGGTCTTTTAATCCAAAAAAGGAAACTTGGTTACCATGTGAGAGTAATTTGGATAAATGAAAATAGTTTTGGTTGTTATATGCATGAGTATATCGATGCTTGTTTGCAACAATGTATTATAAAAAAGTGCCTACCACATAGAGAGTGGCTATGCAATTTGGAATGCATCAAGAAGTTTCAGATTGCGTGATTGCATTCTCTAGCACCAAAGCTATTGCATTAAAAAATTACTACATACCCAAAATTACTTTAAAAAATTGGCAAACAATATTACTTGGCAAAAAAGCAGTCTAAAGCTACTCTGTCATCATGGACCTCATGTATCAAAAGCAAATACAAATGGTAATGATGTTGATGTTGCACCTGAATTTTCTCCTTTGAAAACTGTTCAATTTGGAAATCGTTCTCAAGACACTGTTGACCCAAGAGATGGAGGCTTTGGAGGAAGACTATGGAGATGGAAATGGGAAAAATGAATCAAGGCAATATATTGAGGGGTTAATGGATCTTGAATAAAGAATCAATAGACTGGAGACAGTGACTAAGAAATTATAAAGATAGCAAAATTTGGTCACTATTAAAATCAGCTCGCTACAAGCACGTGCACTGACAGCAATGTGTGACCTCATGCAGGTTATGCCCAGA
>NW_024464702.1:7948-87036 GCF_000004515.6 Glycine max
CAAGAAGACTTCAAATAATTTTTTTTAATGAAAGAATGTTAGAAACAGAATGCAGAAAGTGTCACTATCAAATGGATATAATTTGGTTGATTAAGTGGAGCTTATGAGTTATTATAAAAATTTTGATACTTTTTATTTTATTTTTTATGCATAAAAAGTGTAGCTAACATTTTTCACATTGTAACATTTTTTTTACTTTAAAAAAAAAAGAAAAATCTGTTTGCACACTATGCCATTGGGTTGGGTTATACAACCATGTAAAAAACCTCAATCAGATAAGTAAATATTTATTGCTTATTGCATCTTCCAAAAGCCATGAATGAACACCCAATGGAGAAATTTGAGAAATTCTGCAGAGAGAAAAAACACACAGCAGAGAGAGATAGAAAATGAAGTACCTGAACAACAAATTGTTCAGTTCCTCCTGCCGCAGCAGTAAATCTTTTTCTTGAGTGTTCCTGCGCCTCTCCTCATTAAGCTTCGTGATGGTTACCTCAGCCTGCAGAAATTATAACTATATTGATTGCTTCCAACATCAAAGTTTTCTTTAAAGAAAAAATAGGTTAAAAGATGCAACTTTAGGAACTAACTCCAGGTACCATAAGGTGGGATAACATCTTCATATGCTACACCGACATGGCATAAGCAAATTACAACCTTTATTGCCAACTTATGGAACTAGAATGCAGGAAAAAAAATGCTAACGTTGCCTTTAACGTCAATGATACTGAAGAGGATAGAGTTTGACAATATTCCTCTTTTTTTGGCTCTATGAGAACTAAAACAAAATGATATTACCGTGGCCTTATTTCTTAAAATTAGTAACATGCTCAGTTAATAAAATATTAGATACCTTTAAAACAAACATTATAATTATTTTCTCCATCAATTCCCATTTAAAATAGTTGAGTAATGACTTTCAGATATTTTGGCAGCAAAGTATAATCTAAATAACAAAGTTGAATTAGCATCTAACATAAATATAATATTATGTTATAATTTTTATATTATAAATATTTAAACACACTATCCTAAAAATGTAAAAACAGAGACATTCCATTTCTCTATTTTTGAAAGACTACTATGTATCATGTATTTTATAAGTGAAGTAGCATGTGACCAATAGGCGTATATATTTAATTATCTTTAATAAAAATTTTAATTTAAATTTTGAGGATAAAAAAACATAAATGAAAGAAAAAAAAAACACATTAAAATAATCAGTTAAATTTTTCAATCAAAATTAATTAGCAACAAAATTAATCAATACTCCATATCAATAACATAATAAATAAATAAATAATACCATAGTGTAGGTACCGAAAATAGGAACATGTGAAAGTTGAAATTTGGTGTCTTAACGTTTAGACAATACCAAATAAACTACTTTAATTATTACTACGTTATTTAATAACTACTTATTAAATAATTTTATTGTAAAAGCTACAATTTGATTATATATATAATCAAAATTATTATATTATTCTAAACAAACTAGTTGTAAGCTTGTATAGTGTGCAGAAAGATATAGATAAAGGAAAATCATACCTTTAATGCTAAATAGTATGATGAAATGGTACCACGTACATTTCCTGTAACAGCTGTTAAAGTATCCTTGGTACTATGTGTGCCACAAATCAATAACAAAAGGCATTTCATCTCATGATCAGCTATTATTGTGAAAGTTGTTTTCAAAATCTGTAAAAGAAGTTAAGTAAGTGTAATCAAATAAAATTAAAAAGTATCCATTTAAAAGAAGAAATGAGTATATATATATTGTTAATTAAAAAGTATCCATTTTAAATATAAAAAGTTTAAAATATTTAGACTAATTACTCTTTTTGGCTAAGAAGTATCCATTTTATATATACTGCGTCCCATATATGAAGTACTGAAGTAGTTAACTTCATTGAACTTGAACGCCTCGGTTTTGAGTATAAATATTTTACTGCTATTATCAGCCCAATGCATGAAATAATTTATAATTAGGCAGTTTATTTAATATCACCCGTGATATATAGCTGATTAATAATTTTACTGCTACCAGTGATTTCTTTACTAAAAGACTATTAAGCTTCATAGATTAATAAAGGTTTTGAATGAAAAATAAAAGGCCATAAGCTGAATTAATCTATTCATTCATAGAAAACAAAAAAAGGTACATGAACCTTACAATTCCACCACTTGTGTTTCTTCCCCCCTTCCAATCCTACATTGGATCTCATGACAACCTTGAGACATCTTACATGACATTCGCACCATGTTTCAGAATATAATGCTTCAGCTGTATTCAAATTTCAAAAGCATAACTTGTGGATTACCTCTTTGTAAACATCAATTGGAAGAGGCAATCTAAGATATGCAATCCATTCTTTAGTAAATTTTAGCTTCATCTTTTTGGCAACTTTGGCTGCTGACAATACCTATATATGTAAAATGAAAATTAAGTAGACAGTAAAAAAAGAAAAACTACACAAACAATTACAAGAGTGTTTAAATGAGAAGGGCCTTCAATATATAAATTCATTAAATTGAAGATAAGAAAACTACTAGGGAATTGGAGGGCAAGAGTTCCTTAATAATGAAAAAACAAAAAAGGAGACTTGGGAGGTTCCTCCTGTTCTCTTCTTATTGTTTTACCCAGTTCATCTTTATTCCTGCCGACATCAACATCATCGTCAATTACCCCTTTCTCACCAGTATCCTCTGGTTGGTTCTGAAACACCTCGCCATGTTATCTACTTTAGCATCAACATCTGAAGCGTCACTGCGATCAACTAAGCCTTTCTCCAAAGAACTTTCTGATTTACCAGAATCTCCTCCAAGTTCAACCTTCCCCTCATCCGACAAGCTACCACTCACATAACCTTTATGCTTCGCTGCAAATTAAAAGCAAATGGAAACTAAAATTAGAAACTAAAACAATGCAACTAGATCAAGAGAAGAAAAGAGGGTACCTCGAAGAACGGCACCACAGCCACCACATTGATAGACAGAGTAATCAACGAGTTCGAGAAGAAGATTTTGACACTTTGGGCAACGCACCAATCACAACTTGTTGGCTGAGTCCGACATGAAGAAACATTCGTTTGAAGGGAAAGGAGAGGGAGCGGTGGAGGCGGAGGCGAAGGAGGAAGGGAGCTTGGGGGGGAGAGGGAGGAAGAAGGAGAGGAGTGACGAGGGGAAGAAGGGGAAACGAAGGTGAAGGTGAGGAGAAGAGGCAGATTGTTGATATGCGAGGTGGAAGAGAGAAGTTGAGGTGCGGCATCAAGCTAGAGTTAGTATTATAAAAGAAAGAATAGGAAGGCGGTTCTGTTTTGAAACTCGTCGTCGTTCAAATTTTAAATGATTACAAAAATGCCATCCTATCACATTCTAAGACGGTTTTTCATAACCGCTTTAAAATATACGTCATATAAACAAAATATAATGATTTTAATTACAAAAATGCCACCGCATCACATTCTAAGACGGTTTCCTTATAACCGCCTTAGAATGTGCGTCGTAAAAAACAAGTTTTTTAGTAGTGGAGGCAACAGTGTCAACCAAATAATCATAAACCTGCTAGATATACAGCACATTCATCTACCAATAAAACTTACAAGTATTCCCATTTATTAGAAAAATCAAATCTAACCTTGTATTCAGACTGCGCTACTTTGGCAATAACTCTTGGTTGATCCTTTGAAGCTCCTTTTGCTCATAAGAAATCAAGGACCTCAAAATTTGTGAGTGCACCAGCATTGCCCTCTAAGCTGTGACAAAGCTATTAAACATCAATCATATCCCAATATAAAAGAGAAAGGTTCAATTGAAATTAGTGTATTAATTTTGAAAACAAACAAAAATGGTAGAAACATACATTTTCATCTGTAAGACACCAAAGTGAGAGAAAAGGAAGTAACAAAACAAGAGAGTGTCTCCTTTGTTTCTGCAATAAAGCCAGCCTAGTACACAAACAGACAATTACAGAATTAAATTCCCAGTTTTCACAAAATATAACAAATCACATTGCTAATACAGCTTAAACACACATAATTGGGTTGGGGTGGACATCAAAAGCATAAAAAATTGAGTTGGGTGTGTTTTCCCCTTCAAAGAAAAATAGCAATGTCAAAAAATTAGAACAATGCATTTAATTTGAGCAACCAAACAAGAATAAAATAGTGAAGATAGAAACTAGTTGTGAAGCTTCTGGCAGTTTGAATTGTGAGTTCAAAGAATCTTCTGGTTTAGCCTTGGAAAAACTGGAATCAGCAATAGGCTTTGCATTGTTATGCTGAGTTAATCCAGCCACTGCCTTCATTCATGTGATTATCAATGTTTACTCCTGCTGCACTCACTTCCTGACCTTCTGGTTTGTGATTCTTGACATCAAGAAAAATTAAATGCTTGATTACAATCAACATCCCTATAATTTAAGCGTGAAATAACTACTATCTTCCATTCAATTCCATAAATTATCATGAAATTCATCTCTCTCTATTCCTTTTAATACATGTTAAAGTCAAAAGATAAAGATTAAACCAGCCTATAAGATTTAAAAGATAAATTCACTAGAAATTACCCTTACCTTTCGGTAAGTTATCATGTATTAGTCATGAGAGTGAACACTAAATAAAAATGATTGCAATATAAATATATACATGAAGAGCTGGGTTAGTACAAAAAAGAGTACCTCCGTTGAGCCATAAGAGAATGAGTTTTTGTTCTGGTTTGTGAGTGGCCTCGAAAAACCAATAGAACAGTGCTCTTCCTTGAGTTTCATTGACAGTGATATAACCACCATATTGTTGAACTTCACCGGATGCTGCGCACGTAATCCATGCACTCTATCAACTTCTTGCTCTGCCAGTATCTCCTGGCTAAGGTAACTAGCTAGAGAATGAAGCTTCATTGTAAGAACTGTGGAAAGCACCTGTAGCAGATGATGAGAGTGATGAGCAAAATGACGGCGACAGCGACAAAGTCTATTTCATTGAAGCCCTTAGGAAGAGACGGGACCGTGAGGCGCCATTTGGCGGAGGAGATTCCGATTGTGGTGCCTAGGTACGCCATCAAGCCTCTAGCGACAATGGCATTGGAAAGTACGGACCAAAGGTGACGTGGAGGTAACTAAAGTCGCCGCCAGCGACGGGCATGTCGACTACAAACTTGGTGTAGCAGAAGGCGGAGTGGAGGGCGCAAAAGCCGGCAATGGCAATTAAAATAAGAGTAAACACCAAATTCAAATTAAATACTAGTAGTATCTTAAAATTTCATTAATTTATCTACACTATCCATCCATTTGTAAGTAAAAATCTTTTTTATTTTACGTACAATTTAGCTGTAGGTATAAGTTTTTATAAGGTTTTACCTACACTACATTGTTATAGGTAATTTTTTTATATATATTTTTCCAAGATTTATCTATACTAAAAACTATAATTATAAGTCTTTGACTTTAACCTACATTAAACAATGGTAGGTAATAAAGTATTTTTAAAGTTTACCTACACTAATTCATGTTTGTAGATAAAGGTGTATGTAGGTATAAGGCATTTTTCTTGTAGTGCCTATGGTGGTATTTTTTGGACTTTTTTGGACGGCATAGGCAGGTGATATTTTTTGGACTTTTTTGGACGCCGGCTTGGACTTTTTTGGACGACATAGGCAGGTGATATTTTTTTGCTTGACATCGGTTAAAAAGTAGCACCTACTAATGTTGATGAGAAAAAGCTTGGCCTACGTCAGTTGAACAAACCCTCAGCTGCCATCAACAGAAAACAAACTTAGCCGATGTCAGCATAAAAATAACAATGATTAACGTTGACCGAAAACCTAGCCTATTTGAACAAAAAAATATCCATAAAATGACTTTGGCAAAAACCCTAGCTTGATGTCGACCAAAAAACCTAGCATATGTCAACCATAAAATGGCCTTGGCATCGACCAAAAATAGCCTTGACCATTGTCGACCGAAAAACATCATCAACTGATAAGTTCTATCCTATTTTATTGTGTACTTTTTTACTCTTAATGTTTTTTGTGGCCAGTCCAACCATTTGAATGATGTGAGAACAGATCGTGATTGGAAAGTCATGATTTTATTTGGAATTGAAATTGGATGGTTGATGTGTTATGACCTAGGGATTTGTTTTAATATATTAATTTTATAAGAGGCTTGCTTTATATGTATCAAGATTTTATGATTTATCTTTCTATGGATATGTGGTAAGTTGTAAAATTCAGAATATTTTTTCCAACAAATTGGGGACAAGAAGAAATGATGTCTCCAACTTGCCTAGAGGTCAACTCCAACTTGTTCAAACTCATTCAAGTATGGGTTGGGTCACGGGTGTTAATTTTTAAACCCATGAACCAAACCCATAGACCCATTGATGTGACATGTCTTTAAAATTACTATTGTTGTTTATATGTTTACATATTTTTTATATTTAAAAGTTCAAATATTAGTGATAACACATTCACTAACTTGTTCAGACTTCAAAGTCTTTCATGAGTTACTAAGTTCTCATTCTCTCTCTCACTCTCTACACTTAGCATCACATTAAGGTTTCCAATTCTTTCTATTGCCCTCCACACATTGACTATAGGACATCCCCTCCACAACGTATTTCGATTTCTTCGAATGTCATTGTTGACTTATTGAGATTAAGTACTTAATTGTTAAGCAATATCACCATAACACTTTCATGATGCACCAGCTTAGTGACTAGCTTCAAGGTGATTTTTCATAATTTGTATTTTGTCCTTATTTAAAACTTCAGTTTTAAAAATTTTAAAAGAAATTTAGATGTTCAGAACCAATTCACTAAATCACAATCAACTTGTTTGTGACCAAGTTGTTTAGGGTTGGGTTTCATAAAAAAGTAACATGAATCCAACCTACCTTCTCAAGGAGGAAGCTATAGGATTGAGCTAGATATATAGGTACAAATTCAATAAAAGGGACAATATTTTCTTTTTTGAGTGTGTGCGCATGTGAAGGGTAAAAAAAGTTGGCCAAATCTATGTTATCTTTTTTAGTTTTACGTAAAGGTTTCAAAGATAAAAAATTGAAGGTAAAGAAATTTTGAATTCCATCAGAACTAATTTTTTATTTGGTATACATAAAAGATCTTCCTATACTATGTACTATTTAATTTTGGATGATGAGTGATTTGATAAATTAGAAATTGAAGTAAAGGTTTTAAGAGTGATTTGATTTAGGCTTAGCCCACCAAATGTCAAAAACAGTCAACCAAAGTCAAAGTAAGGAGTTGTAAGTCGACCAATTTATGACAATTTTGTAGAAAGAAACAAGTTTAGTCAAAACCTTAGAAATTAGAGTTTTGAACACCAAATTAACTAATTAATTAGTGTAGGCCTAATATAAATAATTTAAATAGACAAAGACCTAATATAATTAATGTTTCTAATTATTAAGTAGTTAACTAGAATTAAATTAACCTTAATTGTCTTAATTAAAGCTAACTAATAATAGATTACTCCCTCCGTCTCAAAACAAGCTAAGCAGGTATTTTATTTTCAAGATCCTTGTAATGAAAGATGGTTAGTGGTTCTACATGGAAAAACAATTAACGTTAATTTAGCCTAAAAAGATTAAATTTGTACTTCTGATTTCGAGGATAGTGGGAACGAGAGGTCAACATTGTGTTAAGCATAAAGGTGGGTCTATGTCTTCGGTGGTGCATACAGGATATTAGGAAGGGAGGCAGATTCTTGAAGGTGTACCATGGGTGAGTAACTTTGTGGATTTATTTTACTTTTCCATTTGTATGAACTCACTAAGGCTTGGTGCTATGGCACTTCTTCTGTCTATTGTCCATCCAATTATTAATATATTTGATCTTTTTCCTAAAAGCATTGAGGTGAGACATGGCAAGGTTCTAGGATTCAAAAAACTCATCTTTAATTGATTTAGGTGAGTTTTAACTATTAGAAATTGTAATTTAGGTTTTAAATAAAGATTGGTGATTTCACAAATCCCATGAAATTATATTTTAAATTTTCTAATAGATATGTTATCACTTAACTAACGATAGGAATCTAGAATAAATTTTTTAATATATCAGGAAACTAGACGTCATCATTAATTCATTTATTGACTTTTTTTTCTATCATTAATATTTTAAGAATATAAGTAAAAAAAAGTAGATTAATGTTACATTAAAAAGCTAAAATGACAATTATTTTGAATTTTTTTTCTCTTACATGACAATTATAATGGAATGGGGAGGAGTAGAATATAATGAAACATAGACGATTATAGTCTCTTGCAAGATGAATAATGAAACTTTAATTAATCCTAATGAAACAAATTTGGACCCAAAAACCTAATGGGCCAATGGGACCCGGCCCAAAACTCCATGATGTAGGGTTACAATACAAGAAATGTAAACACTCTCCCTTGGTCCTCATTCATGCGCAGCCACTTCTAGAGTTTTAGGAGAGATAAGAGAGATTTTATCTCTTGCCTTGTATTCTCTCTCTAACTTCATGATCATCCCACGTCAAGTTCTCACCTTTACAACTCAAATCTTGTCCCTTGGACATCAAATTCAAGGAGGGAGCTCTAGCAGACAAGGGTTTTTCATCAATCCATTTTGTTTTGCATTTTCTTGAACTCTAGAAGACTTCAAATCTCTCAAGGTATTGAGAGTTTCTATTTTCTTTAATGTCAATTTTGGTTTGGGAGGCTATCCTCCATGAGTATGGGCTCTTAGAGTCATTTCTATATTATTTGGTGTTGAAAGTTTGTGCACACATGCTGTTTTACAAATTTCAGCTTTGACATACTTCACACAGTTTTTTACTTTGTTTGATTCACATACCGTTTGATGAAAATAAAATTATATTTTAAAAGTAGACTCTTCGGGAATATGAATATATATAAAATAGGTTATATTTCGATTACAATTGAATTGCTATATGAACTTTACAAATTGACCCTTCTGCTTAGTGTTGCATTTTAGAATTTGTGCATTATTTTCATAACTGGTATTGTAGTAGAGATGCTACTGAAATTTGGGGGATAACATTGCAAAATAGGCTTCATAAGCTTTAAAATTTGGGGTCACTTATAATTTAACTCATTGATTTGCCGAGAAAACTAATGGAAATACGAGAGTGTGTAATGATTTTTGTTTTTTGTCTAGTATGAACATCCTTTGGTAAAATGAATATTTCTCTCTATATGATTAACTTTGGATTATGAGTCATACCTTATCCAAAACTAGACATACATGACTTTTTATACTGGTAAAGTTTATAAAATTTTGTTATATGATAAGTATAAGTTATGCAATAGTTTTATAAATACTCTATAGAAGAAAAAAAATGTAAACCTGAGTTTTAATATAAATTTTTAATCAGATAAATATATTTATGTATATATTTGGTTTGGGTTGAATTAGATTGAATTTTAAAATGAAATCCAAAATCTGATTTTATCCAAAACAAATCGGTTTATTAAATTTTAATTTGTTCGACTTTTGGTTTATTTGATTTTAAGTTTTTTGCTTGATTTATTCATAAAGTTATTTGATAAAATCAGTTTATGAACATTCCTAAGAAAACCGATAAAGTAAAGACATCAAATGTACAATTAAGTCTCTTAACTAGTAAAGTACGCCTTTGTTGACAAATCTACAGTGTTAAACATTCATAGATTAATATGTATAGTACATTCTTTTGCCTATGATTATTTAATGGACATTCTCTCCTACTTAATTTTTTCAGTTTAAGGTAAAAGTTTATTTAGAAGGAAAATTAATTTTGAGTTGCATCAAAAATTCCTTGTTGCTTTTGGTAGGGTTAAAAGATCTTCATATATTGTGCTATTTACTTTTGAATGATGAGTAGATATGGTTGCACATTATACATAAATTAGGTTAGTCTTTTTTAATGAATTTAATTACTTATATCGATACCTATATTATATTTATTAAGTTAGAAGTATGTAGACACAAAATAACATAACACCATGACATAAACTTTAGCAATTTCCAATTGAAATTCACCGAATTGGAAGGAATTATAGTATGTATGTATGTGTGTATATATATATATATATATATATATATATATATATATATATATATATATATACACGTCAAAGATTTATACTCTCTCTGGTCTCATATATAAGCAAAAATAATTACTTCCCATAGATTAAGAAAGTTAGTTGAAATCATTTAATTTTACTAATCTCAAGTAGAAAGTAAGGTTATTCTTAAAATGTCCTCCACTCAAATCTGATACCTTGAATAAAAATGACTCCATAAAAATTGAATTACAATTAAATGAAAATTGTTTTAGGAATGACATCAATAAATAGGGGTGAAATTAGTTAGATTTTCTTAATTTGAGTCCAAGAAAAGGGGACTTTTTTGCTTATATATGAGTATAGAGGGAGTATAATCTGTGAAAGATGTCCTAAATTAATGAAAGGTTTATGAAAATATATGTCTATTCATATAAAGTGTATGTATGAATAGATGCAAATCATCATAAAGAGACATGAGAAGTGACTTTTCATCGAAAGCCATGAGAAGTAACTCTTGACTAAGGGTCATGAGATGTGAGTCTTCACCAAGGTTTAAGGGATGTATATCATTAAAAGGTTAAATATCTTCACCAAAAGGAATGAGATGATCTATTAATAAAACCAATCTAAATGAAGAAAAATACTACAAAACAAAAAAAATAAAGGAGTCACCAGATTCTTTGTACACTATATTCCATCCAATATCTACATATATTGTTAGGGATGAGTTGAGCCTAATGGTTAGTGTTTTATATGCATACCTTGGAAAATTGTACTTTTCTTAATTTGGTTTTTGTTCTTTCTTGCAATATCATCACACTCGGTATTTCTTTATTTTTGAAGTGGCGTCTCCAATCATCACACCTTGAAAAAGGTATGTATGTCTTCAACATCCCAATCCCAACCAATAGGGAAGATGAGATCATTGCTAAACCCCGTTAGAAAACAAGTATGATGGCTATATTTGAATGGGACAAATCTGAAAAGGTACGTGTGTGACACTTTTTTTAAACTACATGATGGGAAAAAATAAGAAATTTCTTGTCAATTATTTTTATAATTATCGGATGATTGATAGTAGGCCTTTTATGAAACAAGTGCATAAATTGAATGTATGCTTAATATCTACGAACAAACACAATATGGATGTAGATGAAAGTTAATGATTCTATCTTGAATCATTGACAAAGTTCCTTCCTTATGGAATGACTTTAAAAAGTTTGAAACATCTAAAAGATCAATCAGATTTCTCGTGAACAACTGAGGTAATAAAATGATACCAAAGCTACATATGTTCAACAAATGGTGTGAGTAATGGAGGAAGGTACATTGAACAAGTTCTCTAAGAGTAGGAAGTGGGATTTTGTTATTCCTGTAGTAATTATGCTAGTATCGGAAATATGTAAAACATATTAACAAATGGTAAAGATTTGGTTCATAAGCTAATAATTTTTTCAACAATGACAAAATTTTGTTATATTTAATTTCTAAGTCAATGTATCTAGTCTATTGATTCTCTTTCCAAGAGCCAATACTCCTTCAATAAACTGCCTTGATTCATTTATCTCATTTCCATCTTTATAATCTTCCTCCAAAGCCTCCATCAGTGGTTCAACGGTGTCTTGGGAAGGATTTCCAAATAAAATAGTTTTCAAAGGAGAAAATTCAGGTGGAAACACCAGCATCATTGCATAGACTGATCTTTCACCGAGTAATATTCTTTGCAAAATCACGATGATGATACAGTATTGACTGCTTCCACCATCCTACATAATGTGTGGTGACATCTCCCTCAAAAAAGCCAAGTTGGCAAATAGAAATTCCTGTTAGATATGGGTATGCAGTAATTTTTCCATGAAATGCCTTTGGTTCCCAAGAACGTAGCCACACAATCTAAAACTTCTTGATGCATTCTAAATTGCATAGCCACTCTTTATGTGATAGGTACTTTTGTGTAATACATTTGTGTGACAACTAGCATTGAAAATCTCATGCATATAGCAAAAAAAAAAAGAACTATTTTTATTTATCCAACATATTGAACATAGGCGTGCTAAGGAAAGTAGTCCCTAGGTGAATCCAGGGCAACTCTCGTACCCTCAATTTTCAAGGGATTTAGCTTGTGCCACCCACATAGCATAGGTTTTTTATGGTTGATCAACCTAGGCTGTGGTTGCAAATTTGAGAATCTCTCCCATAACCAAATATGAAACAAGTAGTAAAAGGGTGACCAAAGCGTTACCTCTTATCATCAGCCAAACTAACTATTGTTTTCTTCAGTAGACCTAAATCAATTTATATGTTGGCTTAAAATATTGGTTGCAAAGCTGATTATCTACATCAAGGAAAACAAACTTACTCACCAAGCCATTGGGAGAGAAATCAATCTCTGCCAACCAAGTTGCAAGGAATGTTTCATGCTCCATTTCATTCCCACTATCGACGAATATCCACCCTTGCTATTGTATAAACCCCATCCTTTTTATTCCTTGTAGTTTGTTTTCCTATTGTATGTATCAATTTCTTCTCCACTTTTATCATTTCCTAGCTTTGAAATGGGGTGAAGACGGGATCATGAACTATTGGAAAATTCTCCAACACCATCACATCCTCCAAGGTGTTTTTTTTCTCACCTTAGGGTAACAAAAAGGTATTTGTCTCAGGACACCACTTCTCAACAACCCCAAAACACATGTTTTCATTTTTTACTATGAAGCACTTGGGTTGAAAACATGTGTTTTGGGTTGTTGAGAAGTTGTGTCCTTAGACAAATACCTTTTTGTGTTCCTAGGGTGAGAAAAATGTCACCTTGGAGGATGTGATGGTGTTGAGGGTTTTGCAACTGTTGGTGATCCTGTCTTTACCCCATTCCAAAGCTAGGAAATGATGAAGGTGGAGAAGAAATTGATACATAGAATAGGACAACAACAATCTCCAAGGAGTAAAAAGAGTGGGGTTTATATAAACATTAGCATGGATGGATTTTTGTCAATAGTGGGAGTGAAATTGAGCATGAAACATCCCTTGCAACTTGCTTGGCAATGATTGGCTTCTCTCCTAGTGGCTTGGTGAGAAAGTTTGTTTTCCTTATTGTAGTTCATCTTGCTGGAGAGAATCAACTTGTGACCAACAGTTTTATCCAACATATAAAATGATTTTGGTCTATCGAAGAAAACAATAGTTTAGTTGACTGGTAATGAAGAATTGGAATTGTAGTTAACTCTTTGGTCACCCATTTACTACTTGGTCCAAACTTGGGTGTCTTAGCAACCATAGCCTAGGCTGATTACCAATGAAGAACCTATGCTATTTAGGTGGAACAAGCTTAATCAATTGAAAATTGACGGTGTGAGATTTTCCCAGGACTCTACTAGGGGCAATTTTCCTTGGCACCCTTAATCATGTTCAATTTGTTGGTAAGTTTAGGTCTTTTAATCCAAAAAAGGAAACTCGGTTTCCATGTGAGAGTAATTTGGATAAATGAAAATAGTTTTGGTTGTTATATGCATGAGTATTTCGATGCTTGTTTGCAACAATGTATTATAAAAAAGTACCTACCACATAGAGAGTGGCTATGCAATTTGGAATGCATCAAAGCTATTACATTGAAAAATTAATGCATACCCAAAATTACTTAAAAAAATTGCACACAATATTACTTGGCAAAAAAGCAGTCTAAAGCTACTCTATCATCATGGACCTCATGTATCAAAAGCAAATACAAATGGTAATCATGTATCAGAAGCAAATACTCTCCTTTGAAAACTGTTCAATTTGGAAATCCTTCTCAAGACATTGTTGACCCAAGAGATGGAGGCTTCAGAGGAAGACTATGGAGATGGAAATGGGAAAAATGAATCAAGGCAATTTATTGAGGGGTTAATGGATCTTGAATAGAGAATCAATATACTATTGAACAAATTATTCTTATAAACCAAATCTTTAGAATTTGTTAATATGTTTTACTTATTTCTTATACTAGCAAAATTACATGAATGTTCAGCCTAAAAAGAAAATATGACATGATCTTGTAATTTTTAATGCCTTGGGTACATTAATGTCTTGGTTTCACATTTGTTATTTGTTATTTTGCCTTACTACAAGAAAAATGACCTATACCTATGGACAAAAACTGTCACTATAAATAAAAAAATCTGTAGGTAAATGTATAATAGACTTTGTCCTACGGACGTTTCTTCCGTCAACTTTGAGGAGACGTATAATGACGACTAAGTGTCTGTCACTATAGGTTTTAACTACTTGTATAGTGTGTAGGTAAAAGTCATTAACTTTTACTTACATCTCCAAACTGTAGGTAAATGTCTTTAATATGTACCTATCATCTTCAACTATAGGTAAATATGTTTAACATGAACACCTCTAATAAGAAGACAATTCTAGGGTGCCAATTTGAGAGCCTAACTAGAAAGGCTACGATCTGTTTGGTAACTAGAGATGCACCTTGGCATTGGAATCTGCCCTCCTCAACCTTGCCTTGCTATAACATGAGTGCCCAAGTACTATTTTTCCTTAAATTATTACTAGCTGGAAGTTTACCAATCATGATATACAGACACACTTTGCATAGAATCAATATTAGAGAATCTCATGCCAGAAGCATATCTTTTATTACATTAGAAAGCACAACTATACACGAGAAACAGAGAAAATCCTAGCTAATGAACACCATAATAAACTCTACTACCAGTCACACTCTTCTCATAGTTATCATTAAAGGTATTTACATGGCCTCGCATGTAAGCCTTACCGTCACAAGCACATAAACACATTACTCCATTGATGCATCACACGGTACTCTATTTGAAAATGGATCTTTTACTCTGTGCCTGCAAGGACTGTTGACCCTTGCACCTGATAGTTCATTGCATCAAATAGACAAAATATATCATAAGATATAAGTCTCAAAGTTCATAAATGGACAGAGCCACACGGTCAAAATAAGCAAACTAACCATTAGTGCAGAAACAAATATTCCAATAAATTATTATGTGTAGTGGAGCTTTCCAATTTTTGTACCTAACACTCGATTTTCTTGTTAACCAAGGCCAAAAAGACCACCTAAATGAGACTTTTCAACCACTTGACAACCTAACCAAACATGCTTAGATTATAATTTTGCTCTTAGGAACTTACAATGTTATTACCTCGGTGAAATTTAGTTGCAATTGGCAATCCTAGTTACGTAATGGATATTCAACTCTAACTTCTTAAGCTCTAAGATTACCTTCAAAAGTGATATGAAGATTTAAGTTTAAATTAGTCTAACCCATTCATTTTGGACACTACACTTTCCGTTTAGTGAAATTTAGCTGTACGTGTTGGCTTTTTATGAACTCCTATTCTATTGTCTCTGACCTCACATTTTCCCTTTGTACCTAAAGCAGTCTCAACTTACATTAACCTTATATTACTATTGGGACTGATCACTGATTCTCTGTTCTAAATAGATGAAAAGAATATTCCGCAAAGAGAACTGAGAGCAGCACCGATAATTATATTTAAACTCATGTCATCTCGTTGCCTTGAAGAATGCACCCCAGATATGCACTTGGAACAAATAGTTGCCAAAATGCTGAGGATTGTGATATGCTGGAACAAAAAGAAACTCACCTTGAGGGAAAGAAAGCAAGTGACTTGCCACAAAAACCTTTAAGCAATATAATTTACTTTACTTGTGATATGCTGGAACAAACAGAACATTGAATACAAACCAACAATAGCAGGGGAAGATATAATTTACTTTACTTGTTTGGTGAACAATATATAAAATTTGGTCAGGTGAGACAGCAATATAAATACTAAGTACCAACTAATACAATATCTATGCCTTTTTATATAGCTTTGCATTAAAAAAAGTAATAGAAAATAATATGTATATATACTAGGAGTATATTTTATTATTATTATTAAATCATAAATTATGATAAATATTAATTTTTTAATTTTAATAATAGATATTTTTAATAGGAAATAATAAATATTTTAAAAGCTATATAAAAAGGGATTTTTAATGAATTGACAACTTAAAAAGAAGTGTAGGTTAAATTTATATATGCATTGATTTTATCCTCCTCCATGATGTAAATGAAGTTCAATGAAACAATGCAACTATTTGTAATACTATTAATTAACAAATAATATTAAAATAAAAAATAAATATTTTTATCAAAAAGTTACTTTGGGGTAGATTTAGAGGGGTAGGGTAGGCTTTCCAACTTTATAATATCACACATGTACATCTATTAAAGCTGGAATGCATGGGCCATCCCAACCGTTTCAATGTTGGAATGCAAAGATGATGAAGCTTCACTTTAAAATTTTACTCGGGACCAACATTTTATATTTTGATGCATAAATTCACCCTTATAAAAGTATTCACTCTTGAACAAGAGAATATTAGGAACTACTCACTCTCTTTCATGATAAGCTACATAACTTCTCCTATCTCAAGTATGTCACACTAATTTATTTTTAAGTTTTTTATTTCTCCCTATTGTTTAAATTTAGTCTATCTCAATTTAAATTTGAATTTTGAATTTTAAAATTTGATACATTATATCAATTTGATAGACATACAGATCATATGTATTTGTTTAAATAATTTGTTGACAATGTGGTCATAGCTAAAAAATTGCAGAGCGAAAAACATCTAACTAAATGCTTAGGTGTAACATAAATTGGAAAATCAAAATATGGATACTTACTAGGTATAGTTCAAAATCAGCAGCTGGCCCAATGTTCAGAGCCTCAGCTTTTGCCAGGTCATACTATTTAACACTTGTCAAGAACTCATTGATGCTCTCTCTTGTTTGAACAGAGGCAGCAATGTCAACCAAATAATCATAAACCTGCTAGATATACAGAACATTCATCTACCAATAAAACTTACAAATATTCCCATTTATTAGAAAAATCAAATCTAACCTTGTATTCAGACTGCGCTACTTTGGAAATAACTCTTGTTGGATCCTTTGAAGCTCCTTTAGCTCGTAAGAAATCAAGGACCTCAAAATTTGTGAGTGCACTAGCATTGCCCTCTAAGCTGTGACAAAGCTATTAAACATCAATCATATCCCAATATAAAAGAGAAAGGTTCAATTGAAATTAGTGTATTAATTTTGAAAACAAAGAAAAATGGTAGAAACAAACATTTTCATCTATAAGACACCAGAGTGAGAGAAAAGGCAGTTACAAAACAAGAGTGTCTCCTTTGCTTCTACAATAAAGCCAGCCCAGTACACAAACAGACAATTACAGAATGAAATTCCCAGTTTTCACAAAATATAACAAATCACACTGCTAATACAGCTTAAACACACATAATTGGGTTGGGGTGGACATCAAAAGCAAAAAAAATTGAGTTGGGTGTGTTTTCCCCTACAAAGAAAAATAGCAATGTTAAAAAATTAGAACAATACATTTAATTTGAGCAACCAAACAAGAATAAAATAGTGAAGACAAAAACTAGTTGTGAAGCTTGTGGCGGTTTGAATTGTGGGTCCAAAGAATCTTCTGGTTTAGCCTTGGAAAAACTGGAATCAACAATAGGCTTTGCATTGTTAGGCTGAGTTAATCCAGCCACTGCCTTCATTCATGTGATTATCAATGTTTACTCCTACTGCACTCACTTCCTAACCTTCTGGTTTGTGATTCTTGACATCAAGAAAAATTAAATGCTTGATTACAATCAGCATCCCTATAATTTAAGTGTGAAATAACTACTATCTTCCATTCATTTCCATAAATTATCATGAAATTCATCTCTCTCTATTCCTTTTAATACATGTTAAAATCAAAAGATAAAGACTAAACCAGCCTATAAGATTTAAAAGCTTAATTCACTAGAAATTACCCTTACCTTTCGTTAAGTTATCATGTATTAGTCATGAGAGTGAACACTAAATAAAAACGATTGCAATATAAATATATACATGAAGAGTTGGGTTATTAAAAAAAAGTACCTCCATTGAGCCATAAGAGAACGAGTTTTTGTTCTGGTTTGTGAGTGGCCTCGAAAAACCAATAGAACAGTGTTGTTCCTTGAGTTTCATTGGCAGTGATATAACCACCATATTGTTGAACTTCACCAAAGGCTGCGCAGGTAATCCATGCACTCTATCAGCTTCTTCCTCTGCCAGTATCTCCTGGCTAAGGTAACTAGCTACTGAAGGCTTTGCCACACCTAACGCTTCTATGGTCAAACAAACAAAAGCAGAAGATGAAGATTAAGAAAAACTGAACACAAAGCCATAACTGATATATATCTCCGGTGTAGGTGTGTTTGTGTAGGTGTGCGATATATATCCACGCATTGAATTGGCTAACGGCCAAACCAAATACGCCAAATACAGTGATTCAAAAAGCATTCAAATGCCTAAGCTGCGCCGCATTTCAGTAAGTTGCAGATGTGATCATTACAATGCAGCAGCATTAATATAGAGTTGCATGCTAAAAGAATCAAAATGAAAATCTGGTATATATTGGCTTAGAAATATTTCTAGCCTTGTAGGAGAATTTGTAGAAGATAGGAATGAGAAAACCCTAAGGTTTATACTGTAATTAATAACACAAGAGTCTCAAGATAGAGAATGAAGCTTCATTGTAAGAACTGTGGAAAGCACCTGTAGCAGATGATGAGAGTCATGAGCAAAATGACGGCGACAGCAACGAAGTCTATTTCGTTGAAGCCTTTGGGAAGAGACGGCACCGTAAGGCGCCATTTGGTGGAGGAGATTCCGATTGTGGTGCCTAGGTACGTCGTCAAGCCTCTGGCGACGGTGACATTGGAAAGCACAGACCAAAGGTGACGTGGAGGTAGCTGAAGGCGCCGTCGGCAACAGGCATGTCGACGACAAACTCAGTGTAGCAGAAAGCGGAGAGGAGGGTGCAGAAGCCGGTAGTGGCAATTAAAATAAGAGTAAACACCAAATTCAAATTAAATACTAATAGTATCTTAAAATTTCATTAATTTATCTACACTATCCATCCATTTGTAAGTAAAAATCTTTTTTATTTTACCTACAATTTAGCTGTAGGGATAAGTTTTTATAAGGTTTTACCTACACTACATAGTTATAGGTAATTTTTTTTTATATTTTTCCAAGATTTACCTATACTAAAAACTGTAAGTATAAGTCGTTGAATTTAACCTACATTAAACAATGGTAGGTAATAAAGTATTTTTAAAGTTTACCTACACTAATTCATGTTTGTAGGTAAAGGTGTTTGTAGGTATAAGGCATTTTTCTTGTAGTGCCTATGGTGGTTCAAGGAATGTGTGCAACACTTTTTTCACTAAATATTTATTATTTATATTGAAATTCGGGTGAGACACTATAGATAAGTGTTTGTTTGAGTATGTATTACATTGTTTCAAACATGGATCAATAATTTTTAACCAAATTTAGGCCATTATTTGGAACCTATGGTTGTGTTTAGGGTCTTATTGGAAAACTGTATTTATTAAAAAAGACAAATATACTTTAAGCATAACATGCTACCAAGTTGACTCATCTTCCAAAGTAAAGAACACAGTATAAGAAGATTTTTTATTCTTCTACCAAATTAAAAAATTTATTTCTTATGTTATCAAAAATTACATTTCCTTCCTTTTTTTTTCCTTCCAAGCGTTTACCTTAAACTCAAAAAAATTAAAGTAGGATATTTTTCTTAATTATTATATTTATTATCCTTTAGGCACAAAATATAAAGTGATGTCTCTTTTATTGAATTTGTACCTATTTGGGTAAAATTTGTAGCTTTCACCTTGACATGGCAGAGGTTTGAGCAATTAAAGAATCCTAGGAAAAAGAGTGTGCCACATACTAGTAATTCAATGATTAACACTGAAGATCTTTTAACCATATACATATACTTTACTAATTAATAGTCTCAATTGTGATTTTGTTACTATCTGACTTTTCTAGGTATATTTATTAGCCGATTTACTCCAATAAATAGTCGGAAAAATTGAAATCCAAGTTGTCGATCACCTCGGAAAAATTGAAGCAAAAGGCGTCTTTTCTTTTGTTTTTCTTCTCTGAATAAATGTGATGAGGACATGACCAAGAGCAAGGGCAAGGATCCACTTGAAGGACTTGGAGGACCTATGACAAGGGCTAGAGCAAGGAAAGCCAAGGAAGCTCTTCAACAAGTGCTCTTTTTGTTTTTCTTCTCTTGAATAAATGTGATGAGGACATGACCAAGAGCAAGGGCAAGGATCCACTTGAAGGACTTGGAGGACCTATGACAAGGGCTAGAGCAAGGAAAGCCAAGGAAGCTCTTCAACAAGTGTGTCCATACTGTTTGAATACAAGCCCAAGTTTCAAGGAGAAAAGTCCAAGGTTGTGAGTTGTATCATGGCCCAAATGGAGGAGGACTAAATGACACCACTTTGTCTCAATTTTAGAGTGTTTAGTTTGTCTAAATAATGGCCCAATCCTTGTAAAGTTGGCTGACCAAAAATATGTTTTGGGTTAATCAATTAAAAGGGCTTTAGTTAGGTTTAGTTCAAGTTGTAATAAGGGCCCAATTGGCAACCTAGGCATCAGCCTTTTGGGAGACCAAATGGTGGCTGACTTGTTGGCTGTTGGGGTGACTTTTGGTTGCCACAATTTCAGTTACACTCAGCCATTAAGTTTTTTTAATTCCCTAGGTTAATGGCATTAAGTTATTTTAATTCTAGGTTAGTGGGTCATTACTAAAATCTGCTGTAAAGCTTCTATATAAGCTGAACCATTTTATCAATAAAACAAGTTGAGTTTTATTCAGAAAATTAGAGTTTATCTCTTTTATCTTAGTGAGAGTGATTCTCCTAAATTCTTAGTGATTCAAGAACACCCTGGCTGTATCAAAGGACTTTCACAACCTTTGTGTGTTGCCCTCGCTGGAAAGAGTGATTCTTTCCTTCCTATCATCTCACCCTTGTTCTTTCAAACCACAATTCCAGAAAATCCACCTCTGCCCAAATTATCTCGTGACCATAACTCCCATTTTACACACTCAAATTAAGTGATTCTTGAGCCTAAATTGAATTTCAAAACGAGACCTTTCACCTCGTTTTGGAATCACCTCATTTGGAGCCCTGTAGCTTCGTTATTGCCATTTCTATATTTCTGTCCAGCCACCACTTAACCTACGTTTTACCATCCCATTCATCCATTTTATGCCAGAACCACCTTATTAAGACCCACGAAATTAACCACCTTATTTTCCATCCTTTCCTTAATCAATTTCCGCATTTTCCATCAAGGTTTAATCCTAGACGATCCTAAGTCAGCCCTTGTGCCATGAGGGTTCATATCAAAATGGTTGGAAGACAAGTTGAGAAACAAAAAAAGGCTCAGTAAGCAAAACATAGGATTGAAACAATTTTCTCTTCAAAATCAATCCAATCCAATTGATGTGTGAATCTCATAAATGTTGATTAAAATGAAACTGTGTTTAAGTCTGTCTGGAAGAGCAGCTCTCTGAAAAAAGTCTTGTCTTTTTCATGGAAACTTTTACATGACCGTTTGGCAACTAAAAAAAACCATGATTATGAAGGGCCAAGACATTTATAGTAGCCAAGATGAGGTTACTACTTCACCTTCCTCTAGTGAAAGTGAAGAAGCAAAAGGGGAAGAATCTAGTGAGGAAATTGACTCCCAAGAAGAAAGGAACCTTTTAATGGTCAAAAGGCTTCTAGGAGGCCGATCTTGTGACTTGGTAAATTGGATTGATGCTATTAAACATCACTTGTAATGTTGCTCTATTTTTTTTCTTCATCCCTGTTTTTGTGTGCTTTCGCATTCCTTTATAGTCGCATACAACTATTCAAAAAAATTTCCCCATTTCTATTTATAAGCGAATGAACATAGGAATGATATTGAATCATATTTCTGAGTTCGACCTAAGTTAATCCCGTGCTGCGGAATTTCCAAGTTTTACTTACTTTTGAACGATTCGAAAGTCATTTTCAATTATTTTTTTTATCGACATCAATCGAGACTATTTTTGATCGGATGTCAGTTGGGGCAATTTTTTGGCAAACGCCGACTTGGACTTTCTTGGACGACATAGGCTGGTGATATTTTTTTGCTTGACATCGGTTAAAAAGTAGCACCTACTAATGTTGATGAGAAAAAGCTTGGCCTACGTCAGTTGAACAAACCCTCAGCTGCCATCAACAAAAAACAAACTTAGCTGATGTCAACATAAAAATAACAATGACTAACATTGACCGAAAACCTAGCCTATTTGAACAAAAAAATATCCATAAAATGGCTTTGGCAAAAACCCTTGCTTGATGTCGACCAAAAAACCAAGCATATGTCAGCTAAAAAATGGCCTTGGCATCGACCAAAAATAGCCTTGACCATTGTCGACCGAAAAACATCATCAACTGATAAGTTCTATCCTATTTTATTGTGTACTTTTTTACTCTTAATGTTTATTGTGCCCAGTCCAACCATTTGAATGATGTGAGAATAGACTGTGATTGGAAAGTCATGATTTTATTTGGAATTGAAATTGGATGGTTGATGTGTTATGACCTAGGGATTTGTTTTAATATATTAATTTTATAAGAGGCTTGCTTTATATGTATCAAGATTTTATGATTTATCTTTCTAAGGATATGTGGTAAGTTGTAAAATTCAGAATATTTTTTCCAAGAAATTGGGGACAAGAAGAAATGATGTCTCCTTAACCATGAACTATGAAATTGGGATAGAACACCTCTTTTATTATATGAGATTGATGTTTTGGGTATTTCATGAGTCATAATGGTTTAAATAATATAAATTTTCTCAAACTCTATTTGAATCATATTTAATGAAAAATATAACTTTTTTATTTTTAGAGATTGTTTAATCTAGTCGATAAAAAATCAAGTTTTAATTTCAAATCAATCAAATGAAATTTTGTTCATTTAAATAGTGGATAAATTGAAAGTTCTAGGCATTGAGACAAGTTGTTGTGGTAACGATACTCTACATAGATTTTTAACTATTTGTATAGGTACACTTGCCTAGTGGTCAACTCCAACTTGTTCAAACTCATTCAAACCCATGAACCAAACCCATAGACCCATGGATGTGACATGTCTTTAAAATTACTATTGTTGTTTATATGTTTACATATTTTTTATATTTAAAAGTTCAAATACTGGTGATAACACATTCACTAACTTGTTCAGACTTCAAAGTCTTTCATGAGTTACTAAGTTCCCATTCTCTCTCTCACTCTCTACACTTTGCATCAGATTAAGGTTTCCAATTCTTTCTATTTCCCTCCACACATTGACTATAGGACATCCCCTCCATAACGTATTTCGATTTCTTCGAATGTCATTGTTGACTTATTGAGATTAAGTACTTAATTGTTAAGCAATATCACCATAACACTTTCATGATGCGCCAGCTAAGTGACTAGCTTCAAGGTGATTTTTCATAATTTGTAGTTTGTGCTTATTTAAAACCTCAGTTTTAAAAAGTTTAAAACAAATTTAGATGTTCAGAACCAATTCACTTAATCAAAATCAACTTGTTTGTGACCAAGATGTTTAGGGTTAGGTTTCATAAAAAAGTAACATGAATCCAACCTACCTTCTAAAGGAGGAAGCTACAGGATTGAGCCAGATATATAGGTACAAATTCAATAAAAGGGACAACATTTTTTTTTGTGTGTGTGCGTATGTGAAGGGTAAAAAAATTTGGCCAAATCTATGTTATCTTTTTTAGTTTTAAGTAAAGGTTTCATAGATAAAAAATTGAAGGTAAAGAAATTTTGAATTCCATCATAACTAATGTTTTATTTGGTATAGATAAAAGATCTTCTTATACTATTTACTATTTAATTTTGGATGATGAGTCGATTTGGTAGTAGGTTTCATAAATTAGAAATTGAAGTAAAGGTTTTAAGAGTGATTTGATTTAGGCTTAGCCCTCCAAATGTCAAAAACAGTCAACCAAAGTCAAAGTAAGGAGTTGTAAGTCGACCAATTTATGACAATTTTGTAAAAAGATACAAGTTTAGTCAAAACCTTATAAATTAGAGTTTTGAACACCAAATTAACTAATTAATTAGTGTAGGCCTAATATAATTAATTTAAATAGACAAAGACCTAATATAATTAATGTTTCTAATTATTAATTAGTTAACTAGAATTTAATTAACCTTAATTGTCTTAATTACAGCTAACTAATAATAGATTACTCCCTCCGTCTCGAAACAAGCTAAACAGGTATTTTATTTTCAAGATCCTTGTGATGAAAGATGGTTAGTGGTTCTACATGGAAAAACAATTAACGTTAATTTAGCCTAAAAAGATTAAATTTGTACTTCTGAGTTCGAGGATAGTGGGAAGCGTTTTGAAACTTTGAAAAAGGGGAACGAGAGGTCAACATTGTGTTAAGCATAGAGGTGGGTCTATGTCTTCGGTGGTGCATACAGGATATTTGGAAGGGAGGCAGATTCATGAAGGTGTACCATGGGTGAGGCACTTCTTGTGTCTATTGCCCATCCAATTATTAATATATTTGATCTTTTTCTAAAAGCATTGAGGTGAGACACAACAAGGTTCTAGGATTCAAAAAACTCATCTTTAATTGATTTAGGTGAGTTTTAACTATTAGAAATTGTAATTTAGTTTATAAATATAGATTGGTGATTTCACAAATCCCATGAAATTATATTTTAAAATTTCTAATAGACACGTTATCACTTAACTAACGATAGGAATCTAGAATAATTTTTTAATATATCAGGAAACTAGAGGTCATCATTAATTCATTTATTGATTTTTTTTTGTTCACCATTAATATTTTAAGAATATAAGTAAAAAAAGTTGATTAATGTTACATTAAAAAGCTAAAATGACAATTATTTTGATTTTTTTTTCTCTTACATTACAATTATAATAGAATGGGAAGGAGTAGAATATAATGAAAGATAGAAGATTAAAGTCTCTTGCAAGATGAATAATGAAACTTTAATTAATCCAAATGAAACAAATTTGGACCCAAAATCCTAATGGGCCAATGGGGCTCGGCCCAAAACCCCAAGATGTAGGGTTACAATACAAGAAATGTAAACACTCTCCCTTGGTCTTCATTCATGCACGGCCACTTCTAGAGTTTTAGGAGAGATAAGAGAGCTTTTATCTCTTGCGTGGTGTTCTCTCTCTAACTTCATGGTCATCCTAGGTCACGTTCTCACCTTTACAACTCAAATCTTGTCCCTTGGACATCAAATTCAAGGAGGAAGCTCTAGCAGACAAGGGTTTTTCATCAATCCATTTTGTTTTGCATTTTCTTGAACTCTAGAAGACTTCAAATCTCTCAAGGTATTGAGAGGTTCTATTTTCTTTAATGTCTATTTTGGTTTGGGAGGTTATCCTCCATGAGTATGGGCTCTTAGATTTGGTTTGGGGGGATTAGATTGAATTTTAAAATGAAATCCAAAATCTGATTTTATTCAAAACAGATGGGTTTATTAAATTTTAATATGTTCGACTTTTGGTTTATTTGATTTTCAGTTTTTTGCTTGATTTATTCTTAAAGTTATATTATAAAATCAGTTTATGAACATTCCTAAGAAAACCGATAAAGTAAAGACATCAAATGTACAATTAAGTCTATTAACTAGTAAAGTACGTTTTTGTTGACAAATCTACAGTGTTAAACATTCATAGATTAATATGTATAGTACATTCTTTTGCCAATGATTCTTTAATGGACATTCTCTCCTACTTAATTTTTTCAGTTTAATGTAAAAGTTTATTTAGAAGGAAAATTAATTTTGAGTTGCATAAAAAATTCCTTGTTGCTTTTGGTAGGGATAAAAGATCTTCATATATTGTGCTATTTACTTTTGAATGATGAGTAGATATGGTTGCACATTATACATAAATTAGGTTAGTCCTTTTTAATGAATTTAATTACTTATATCGATATCTATATTATATTTATTAGGTTAGAGATATGTAGACACAAAATAACATAACACCATGACATAAACTTTTGCAGTTTCCAATTGAAATAACATAACACCAGAGAGAGTATTAATCTTTGATGTATATATATATATATATATATATATATATATATATATATATACATCAAAGATTAATACTCTCTCTGGTCTCATATATACGCAAAAATAATTACTTCCCATAAATTAAGAAAGTTAGTTGAAATCATTTAATTTTGCTAATCTCAAGTAGAAAGTAAGGTTATTCTTAAAATGTCCTCCATTCAAACCTGATACTGCTAATCTCAAGTAGAAAGTAAGGTTATTCTTAAAATGTCCTCCATTCAAACCTGATACTTTGTACACTATATTCCATCCAATATCTACATATATTGTTAGGGATGAGTCGAGCCTAATGGTTAGTGTTTTATATGCATACCTTGGAAAATTGCACTTTTCTTAATTTGGTTTTTGTTCTTTCTTGCAATATCATCACACTCAATTTATCAGGTATTTCTTTATTTTTGAAGTGGCGTCTACATATATTGTTAGGGATGAGTCACCAGATTCTTTGTACACTAAAAATAAAGGAGTCACCAGATTCTTTGTACACTATATTCCATCCAATATCTACATATATTGTTAGGGATGAGTCGAGCCTAATGGTTAGTGTTTTATATGCATACCATGGAAAATTGCACTTTTCTTAATTTGGTTTTTGTTCTTTCTTGCATTATCATCACACTCAATTTAACAGGTATTTCTTTATTTTTGAAGTGGTGTCTCCAATCATCACACCTTGAAAAAGGTATGTATGTCTTCAACACCCCAATCCCAACCAATAGGGAAGATGAGATCATTGCTAAAGCCCGTTAGAAGACAAGTATGATGGTTATATTTGAATGGGACACATCTTAAAAGATACGTGTGTGACACTTTTTTTTAAACTACGTGATGGGAACAAATAAGAAATTTCTTGTCAATTACTTTTATAATTATCGGATGATTGATAGTAGGCCTTTTATGAAACAAGTGCATAAATTGAATGTATGCTTAATATCTACGAACAAACACAATATGGATGTAGATGAAAGTTAATGATTCTATCTTGAATCATTGACAAAGTTCCTTCCTTATGGAATGACTTTAAAAAGTTTGAAACATCTAAAAGATCAAACCGATTTCTCTTGAACAATCGAGGTAGTAAAATGATACCAAAGGTACATATGTTCAACAAATGGTGTGAGTAATGGAGGAAGGTACATTGAAAAAGTTCTCTAAGAGTAGGAAGTGGGATTTTGTTATTCATGTAGTTTCACGTGCAGCCATAGTAAAAATGCATTTACGACTTCATTAAATATTGGATTGAGTTGGAATTTTGTGAGCCAATTCAGGATACATAATTCTTAAATCTAAATCTTTGGTTTGTTTATTGGTTGCTTGTGGTGAGAGATATTTAGTTTGTACTATCAACAATTTTTTATACTTTCATCTTCTTGATTCTCTATTTGTATGTTTGTTGTTGTTTTAGTTGTTTAACCAATACTCACTTTTATCTAAAACCATGTGATTTTCAGAATCATGGGATTTGGTTGTTTTGTTAAAAAAGGTGAGAGATATTTTGTTCATTAAGTTGTATGATTAATTGATGAACGTGATTTGTGCACTAACTTGAGTATGTTTAATCTAAAACCATTTGGTTCATATATATTTTTAAAATGGTGGGTGATTATGTGAAATTTTCAAAATTATTTAAAGATTGTATCATTTCATGAGATTTTGTGTTCACTTATATGAAGTGAAAGTATGAATAGATGCACAACAAACATGAGATGTGACTCTTCACCAAGAGTCATGACATGTGACTCTTACCAAGGGCCTTGAATGCAGAAAATCACCGGATTCTTTGTAACCATGCCCCTTCCATTCTTCCCTTATGCACATAGAGAAATAAGGAAACTATCATCGCTAGTTGTTTTCTTTGGTTTTCCTTAACTTTTGTTGAGTCATCACCTCCAATTTCAACTAACATAATAGATAAATTTTGCTCGTGCATGTGTGCACGCATACCATGTCGAAGCATAGGTTGATGTCGTAAGATATTATAAAAATACATACCTTTCATACACAAACAAACATATTGCTAAATCCTACAAGATCATATTGTAGTTTGATTTTGTGAACATTCATGTCATTTAATTATGCTAGTATCAGAAATAAGTAAAACATATTAACAAATGGTAAAGATTTGGTTTATAAGCTAATAATTTGTTCAACAATGACAAAATTTTGTTATATTTAATTTCTAAGTCAATGTATCTAGTCTATTGATTCTCTTTTCAAGATCCAATACTCCTCCAATAAACTGCCTTGATTCATTTATCTCATTTCCATCTTTATAATCTTCCTCCAAAGCCTCCATCAGTGGTTCAACGGTGTCTTGGGAAGGATTTCCAAATAAAATAGATTTCAAAGGAGAAAATTCAGGTGGAAACACCAGCATCATTGCGTAGACTGCTCTTTCACCGAGTAATATTCTTTGCAAAATCACGATGATGATACAGTATTGACTGCTTCCACCATCCTGCATAACGCGTGGTGACATCTCCCTCAAAAAATCCAAACAGGAAAATAGAAATTCCCGTTAGATATGGGTATGTAGTAATTTTTCCATGCAATGCCTTTGGTTCCAAAGAATGTAGCCACACAATCTAAAACTTCTTGATGCATTCTAAATTGCATTGCCACTCTTTATGTGATAGGTACTTTTGCGTAATACATTTGTGTGACAACTAGCATTGAAACTCTCATGCATATAGCAAAAAAAAAAAACTATTTTTATGTTGGCTTAAAATATTGGTCGCAAAGCTGATTATCTACATCAAGGAAAGCAAACTTGCTCACCAAGCCATTGGGAGAGAAATCAATCTCTGCCAACCAAGTTGCATGGAATGTTTCATGCTCCATTTCATTCCCATTATCGATGAATATCAACCCTTGCTAATGTATAAACCCCATCCTTTTTATGCCTTGTAGTTTGTTTTCCTATTGTATGTATCAATTTCTTCTCCACATTTATCATTTCATGGCTTCAAAATGGGGTGAAGACGGGATCATGAACTATTGGAAAATTCTCCAACACCATCACATCCTCCAAGGTGTTTTTTTTTCTTACCTTAGGGTAACAAAAAGGTATTTGTCTCAGGACACCACTTCTCAACAACCCCAAAAAACATGTTTTCATTTTTTACTATGAAGCACTTGGGTTGAAAACATGTGTTTTGGGTTGTTGAGAAGTTGTGTCCTTAGACAAATACCTTTTTGTGCTCCTAGGGTGAGAAAAATGTCACCTTGGAGGATGTGATGGTGTTGGAGGGTTTTGCAACTGTTGGTGATCCTGTCTTGACCCCATTTCAAAGCTAGGAAATGATGAAAATGGAGAAGAAATTGATACATAGAACAGGACAACAGCAATCTCCAAGGAGTAAAAAGAGTAGGGACAACAACAATCTCCAAGGAGTAAAAAGAGTGGGGTTTATATAAACATTAGCATGGATGGATTTTTGTCAATAGTGGGAGTGAAATTGAGCATGAAACATCCCTTGCAACTTGCTTGGCGATGATTGGCTTCTCTCCTAGTGGCTTGGTGAGAAAGTTTGTTTTCTTTATTGTTGTTCATCTTGCTGGTGAGAATCAGCTTTGTGACCAACAGTTTTATCCAACATATAAAATGATTTTGGTATATCGAAGAAAACAATAGTTTATTTGACTGGTAATGAAAAATTGGAATTGTAGTTAACTCTTTGGTCACCCTTTTACTACTTGATCCAAACTTGGGTGTGTGAGAGATTAACAAATTAGCAACCATAGCCTAGGCTGATTACCAATGAAGAATCTATGCTATTGAGGTGGAACAAGCTTAATCAATTGAAAATTGACGGTGTGAGATTTTCCCTGGACTCTACTAGGGGCAATTTTCCTTGGCATCCTTAATCATGTTCAAATTGTTGGTAAGTTTAGGTCTTTTAATCCAAAAAAGGAAACTTGGTTACCATGTGAGAGTAATTTGGATAAATGAAAATAGTTTTGGTTGTTATATGCATGAGTATTTCGATGCTTGTTTGCAACAATGTATTATAAAAAAGTACCTACCACATAGAGAGTGGCTATGCAATTTGGAATGCATCAAGAAGTTTCAGATTGTGTGATTGCATTCTCTGACACCAAAGCTATTGCATTGAAAAATAACTGCATACCCAAAACTACTTTAAAAAATTGCAAACAATATTACTTGGCAAAAAAGCATTCTAAAGCTACTTTGCCATCATGGACCTCATGTATCAAAAGCAAGTACAAATGGTAATGATGCTGATATTGCACCTGAATTTTCTCCTTTGAAAACTGTTCAATTTAGAAATCCTTCTCAAGACACTGTTGACCCAAGAGACGGAGGCTTTGGAGGAAGACTATGGAGATGGAAATGGGAAAAATGAATCAAGGCAATTTATTGAGGGGTTAATGGATTTTGAATAAAGAATCAATAGACTGGAGACAGTGACTAAGAAATTATAAAGATAGCAAAATTTGGTCACTATTGAACAAATTATTCTTATAAAGCCTAAAAATAAAATATGACACGATCTTGTAATTTTTAATGCCTTGGGTACATTAATGCCTTGGTTTCACATTTGTTATTTGTTATTTTGCCTTACTAAAAGAAAAATGACCTATACCTACGGACAAAAACTATCACTATAAATAAAAAAATCCGTAGGTAAATGTATGATAGACTTTGTCCTACGGACGTTTCTTCCGTCAACTTTGAGGAGGCGTATAATGACGACTAATTGTCTGTCACTATAGGTTTTAACTACTATGTATAGTGTGTAAGTAAAAGTATTTAACTTTTACTTACATCTCCTAACTTTAGGTAAATGTCTTTAATATGTACCTATCTTCTTCAACTGTAGGTAAATATGTTTAACATGAACACCTCTAATAAGAAGACAATTCTAGGGTGCCAATTTGAGAGCCTAACTAGAAAGGCTATGACCTGTTTGGTAACTAGGGATGCACCTTGGCATTGGAAACAGAGAAACAGAGAAAATCCTAGCTAATGAACACCATAATAAACTTTACTACCAGTCGCACTCTTCTCATAGTTATCATTAAAAGTATTTACATGGCCTCGCATGTAAGCCTTACCGTCACAAGCACATAAACACATTACTCCATTAATGCATCACACGGTACTCTATTTGAAAATGGATCTTTTACTCTGTGCCTACAAGGACTGCTGACCCTTCCACCTGATAGTTCATCACATCTAATAGACAAAATATATCATAAGATATAAGTCTCAAAGTTCATAAATGGGGAGAGTCACACGGTCAAAATAAGCAAACTAACCATGAATGCAGAAACAAATATTCAAATAAATAATACCACTATTATGTGTAGTGGAGCTTTCCAATTTTTGTACCTAACACTCGATTTTCTTGTTAACCAAGGCCAAAAAGACCACCTAAACAAGACTTGTCAACCACTTGAGAGCCTAACCGAACTTGCTTAGATTATAATTTTGCTCTTAGGAACTTACAATGTTATTACCTCGGTGAAATTTAGTTGCAACTGGCAATCCTAGTTACGTAATGGATATTCAACTCTAACTTCTTAAGCTCTAAGATTACCTTCAAAAGTGATATGAAGATTTAAGTTTAAATTAGTCTAACCCATTCATTTTGGACACTACATTTTCCGTTTAGTGAAATTTAGCTGTATGTGTTGGCTTTTTGTGAACTCCTATTCTATTGTCTTTGACCTCACATTTTCCCTTTGTACTTGATGCAGTCTCAATTGACATTAACCTTATAATTACTATTGGGACTGATCACTGATTCTCTGTTCCAAACAGATGAAAAGAATATTCTGCAAAGAGAATTGAGAGCAGCACCGGTAATTATATTTAAACTCATGTCATCTTGTTACCTTGAAGAATACACCCCAGATTTGCTCTTCCTTGGCAGGTACTGCAGTAATCTTATTCTTTGGATTCTCATAGCATCTCAATCCTCCAACTGCTGCAGAGTAGAAACATCCTGTCCAATTTACAAAATAACAATGTCAATAGTGACGGGATACTTACAATCATGGGGAGCAAAAAGAAAAAGAACATAGACAACGTCAATGTAAAAATCCTCATATTATGAATTATCATCATCTTGAAGAGCAGGGAGGAAATGATCCAATCTGGGATCACTTGGAACAAATAGTTTCCAAAATGCTGAGGATTGTGATATGCAGGAACAAAAATAAACTCACCTCGAGGGAAAGAAGCAAGTGACTTGCCACAAAAACCTTTAAGCAATATAGTTTACTTTATACTTGTGATATGTTGGAACAAATAGAACATTGAATACAAACCAACAATAGCATGGGAAGATATAATTTACTTTACTTGTTTGGTGAACAATATATAAAATTTGGTCAAGTGAGACAACAATATAAATACTAAGTACCAACTAATGCAATATCTATGCCTTTTTATATAGCTTTGCATTAAAAAAAAGTAATAGAAAATAATATGTATATGATGGAAGCTTGCTTGTGGGGCTTCTATGGAGGCTGGATCTTTGAGCTTCAATGATGTCCTTTAATGGTGATTTTCCACCATGGAGATGCAGCAGAAGACAAAGGAGAAGAGGTGAGAGGAGGCGCCATCCACTAGGGAGTAAGCCATGGAAGAAGGAGCTTCACCACCAAGATGAGCCTTGGATAAGAAGCTTGGAAGGATGCTTCAATGGAGGAAAAGAAAGAGGAAGAGAAAGAGAGAGGGGGGAGCACGAAATTGAAGGAATAAAAGAGGGAGAGAAGTGGAACTTTGAATATGTCTCACAAGACTCTCATTCATCAAAGTTACAACAAGTGTTACACATGCTTCTATTTATAGACTAGGTAGCTTCCTTGAGAAGCTTTCTTGAGAAAACTTCCTTGAGAAGCTTCTTTGAGAAAACTTCCTTGAGAAGCTAGAGCTTAGCTACACACACCCCTGTCATAACTAAGCTCACCTCCTTGAGAAGCTTCCTTAAGAAGATTCCTAAAGATGCTTAAGCTTAGCTACACATACCTCTCTAATAGCTAAGCTCACCTCCTTGAGATGAGAAGCTAGAGCTTAGCTACACACTCCCTATAATAGCTAAGCTCACCCCTATGACAAAAAATATGAAAATACAAAAAAAAAGTCCTTACTACAAAGACTACTCAAAATGCCCCGAAATACAAGGCTAAAACCCTATACTACTAGAATGGCCAAAATACAAGGCCTACGAAGGAAATACTTATTCTAATATTTACAAAGATAAGCGGGCTCATACTTAGCCCATGGGCTCGAAATCTACCGTAAGGCTCATGAGAACCCTAGGGCCTTCCCTTGGATCTCTAGCCCAATCTACTTGGAGTTTTCTACCCAATGCCCTTGCGGGGTAGGATTGCATCATTCCCTCCACCTTGGAAAGGATTTGACCTCAAATCTCGAGGTTCTTCATACTCTGGGCTTCTTCCCTCAACACCTGTAAAAAGAACAAAAACATATGTATTAGTGGTGTTTCGTATGTTGAAGTAAGGTAAGGTCTGAAAACCAATTTCCTGGGCATCTTCCCATGAAAGAACATGGTTTCTCACCAACTCAATGAGTGGTGCTACAAGTATAGAAAAATATGGGACAAACCTTTTGTAAAAGTTTGTTAAGTCATGGAAGCCCCAAATTTTTCTTATACTTGGTGGAGTGGGCCACTCAGGAATGACCTATATTCTCTTAGGGTTCATGGGAACCCCTTGATCACTATTTGAAAAATTAAGAAAAGTAACGCAATAAAACATACCTTTTTCTTTATTTTCATATTGATTATTCCTACCAAAAAGTATGACAAACCTAAGGTGTCCCATATGAGTACCTAAGTTTGTATTGAAACTAAAAATAAGAACAAACCTACCTAATGGGTCCCTATGTACACAAATCATGAAGATGTTGGGTGCATGAGTGATTTTACAAAAGAGTGTTGCACCACTCAAAACATTCATCATACCACCTATTTTAGGGACTTGGTGCCTATTAATACCTATTTTAGGCACCAACAAAGCACAAGGATTTAAGCTCTTGCGAACCAAACCCTCATCCAACAACTTCTTTACTTGAGGAATAAACTCAAGCCCAAGAGGTGTGGCAATGCTAACAAGTGCCTTTTTACAAAAGAGAAAATGTGGAGGTTGTCTAAGAGGGAAAGTTTCTTTAATGTCTGTCTTTATTGTAAAATGAGTTTCCTTTTTAGCTAAACTCTTGGAGGAGACACTTACCTCCTTACACTTCTCTTTAACCACTAATGGTTGTCCTTCTTCTTGGGGGTAGATTTCTTCACTAGATTCTTCCCCTTTGCTTTTTCACTTTCACTAGAGGAAGGTGAAGTAGTAGCCTCATCTTGGCTTCTATAAATGTCTTGGCCCCTCATAATCATGGTTTTTGTGGTGGGGCATTGAGAAGTAATGTGTACTCTTCCAAGACATTTAAAGCACTTTATAGAGCTAGGTTTCTCTTGCATACTAGCCTTAGGGGCTTGCTTTTCTATTGTCTTCCCCTTATCATCTTTGGGCTTAGAAGGTGTCACCCCTAAGATGCCTTGACCTTGGTCTTTCTTTGGATAAGAGTCAGAGCTATAAGATTTTGAAGTAGACTTGTTTTTAAGTTGTTGCTCTACCCTTATTTCCCAATCTAAGTTAGCCTCTACATTGTCCTTCCCATGGAAGTATGAGAGGTTAATGTTAGCCTCTTGAGGCTTTCTTTCCTTTTCTCTTCTATGGGAGTGAGGTCTAAGATGTGAGCTATGCCTTCCTTCGTAATAGTCACAAAGTTCTTCACTTAGGCTCTTGCAAGAGTTATGACTACTATAGGAGGCATGTTTTTCTCTTTTCATTTCTTTTATTATTTTTCTTCTTTCTTCTTCTCTTATTTTCTTTCTTTCATCTTGACTTATTTCTTCCACTCTTTTTTTTTCCTTTTTCTTTTCTCTCTTGTTTTTCTTTCCATAGCTTAAGGGAACTCAACTCATCTAAGATTCTAGATAAAGGGTCTTTATGACTAGTACCCTCGTCATTAACACTAGATGAATGATGACTCATGTTGGTTCCTAAGTTGTGGTTCTTTCTTGTTGGAGGTTTGAAAACAAAAAGGTAAAAGAAACTATGGTTGAAACTAGCCAAAATAAACACTAAAAGAGGTGTGAAAGATAAGGTAAAAAAAAACTAATTGGTAAAAGGAAAGCTATCTAGGTGGTTTGACAATGGAAGGTAAAGGATATAAGCTATGAAAGTAAGCAAGAAATGTAAACTAGGTGAATCCTAAGAGTGTTTGGATGACCACATTCAAGGTTCCCAACAAAACACTCACTATCCTAAGGAAAAATTGCCTAAAATTATTACACACAAATGGAAGTTTGGTAACCTATTGGAGGCTCCCAACACACTTCCAATGAAAGGACTTTTTGTTACAAAACTTGAAAGCAATGAAAGTAAGTAAATTGCAAATTACAAAATTACAAAACGGTCCTCAATTTTGGTGGTTGTTCTCTCTTTGGTGATTCACTCAATTTGGAGTGCTTCTTAGTCCAATAGCTCTTAAGGTGGTTGACACCTTTCTTCTTGACTCAAATTCTTCAAGGGATGGCACCAATCCTCCTTCCAATTCCCTATATGGCAACCCACAAACAAGGAAACAAAGAGACAAGCAATAACCAAAGACAAAAAAAAATGAAATGAAAGCTAAACCAATGGATTTTTAACAAGACAATTTTTCAAGGATTATTCAACAATTAAAGCAATGAAAAGGACATCGAAGCAAGCTAGGACTCAAAGAGAAACTTAGAATGGCTCTAGAGTAGAGTAAAAAAAACTAAAAAAAAAAAACTCAAAAAACCTTTAGCTTTGGCACTTGTCTTCACACTAATTTTCAACTGAAATTTTGGAACTAAGATTGGTATAACATAGGCACCAATTATAGAATAAATTTTGAGCCAAAACAACAAGCACACTTCTCTTTCATTTTTTTTTTCCTGGATACTGATTTTCCTGCCAACTTATGTGATTTTTCGTATTTTTTTCATTTTATCCAAATCACTTGGTTCTTTTTTTATAACATTTTTCCATATGTTTAGCAAATCCAGTAAAAATTTCAACTCAAAATTCGAAGTAACCAATTCTCAGTAATTTTTACAAGTTTGTATGTCCAAGCTGCCAGCACCAGCGATTTTTTTAAGCATGGTATATTGATTGCCTTGGGCTTGCTTTCAGCCTTCCTATGTATGTTGAACTCACTAGGATTGTTTAACACAGTTTTAGGAGTTCAATATTCACTTAGGATCAACATTTCAGCCAGCAATTCAATCACCAAAACTCAAATTCACAATAGACACAATCATAAGGAAACCTAAAAGTTCAAGAAAAGGTTCACAATCAAAGATTCTCTAAGAATTTTGCATGAACATGTTAAGGACTAATTAACATGAAAGATTTTACTCAAATCAAATAATAGGCTAAAAGAATTTCATACACTCATGAACAAATCAGTTAGACAAAGAAACAAGAAAATAAAATTCAGCACAACATAAGAAATCTTATGTGACAAGTTTCATGACTAGACATGACTTCTATGACAAAACTACAATAGGTGAACAAGTCACTCTAGATTTTTGAGGTTTTCTTCTACTTTAATATTTTTGTAAGAATTTTATGGTTTAGGTTTCAGCCACAAAAAATAACAAGACAAAACTCAAAGGAACCCAAACTCAACACAATTCATGGTTCAAGAACAAGAACAAGAAATTTGAAGCATAGAAAATCAAATCTAGCTTCTATAGCAAGTTTAATCGGTGGAAACTCTAAAGAATCATGTTTAAAACATTTATCACAAGACATGTGAGGAGATACATGGAGAAAAAAATGAAGAAACAACAATGGAAGAGAAGGTAAAGCAAAAAAATTAATGGAGGTTTAAAGAGCACCTACTTGAAGCTCTTGTGCTCTGATACCACTTGATGGAAGCTTGCTTGTGGGGCTTCTATGGAGGCTGGATCTGTGAGCTTCAATGAGGTCCTTTAATGGTGATTTTCCACCATGGAGATGCAGCAGAAGACAAAGGAGAAGAGGTGAGAGGAGGCGTCATCCACTAGGGAGTAAGCCATGGAAGAAGGAGTTTCACCACCAAGATGAGCCTTGGATAAGAAGCTTGGAAGGATGCTTCAATGGAGGAAAAGAAAGAGGAAGAGAAAGAGAGACGGGGGAGTACGAAATTGAAGGAATAAAAGAGGGAGAGAAGTGGAACTTTGAAGTATGTCTCACAAGACTCTCATTCATCAAAGTTACAACAAGTGTTACACATGCTTCTATTTATAGACTAGGTAGCTTCCTTGAGAACTTTCTTGAGAAAACTTCCTTGAGAAGCTTCTTTGAGAAAACTTCCTTGAGAAGCTAGAGCTTAGCTACACACACCCCTCTCATAACTAAGCTCACCTCCTTGAGAAGCTTCCTTAAGAAGATTCCTAAAGATGCTTGAGCTTAGCTACACATACCTCTCTAATAGCTAAGCTCACCTCCTTGAGATGAGAAGCCAGAGCTTAGCTACACACCCCCTATAATAACTAAGCTCACCCCTATGACAAAAAACATGAAAATACAAAAAAAAGTCCTTACTACAAAGACTACTCAAAATGCCCCGAAATACAAGGCTAAAACCCTATACTACTAGAATGGCCAAAATACAAGGCCTACGAAGGAAATACCTATTCTAATATTTACAAAGATAAGCGGGCTCATACTTAGCCCATGGGCTCGAAATCTACCCTAAGGCTCATGAGAACCCTAGGGCCTTCCCTTGGATCTCTAGCCCAATCTACTTGGAGTTTTGTACCCAATGCCCTTGCGGGGTAGGATTGCATCAGTATATATACTAGGAGTATATTTTATTATTATTATTAAATCATAAATTATGATAAATATTAATTTTTTAATTTTAATAATAGATATTTTTAATAGGAAATAATAAATATTTTAAAAGCTATATAAAAAGGGATTTATAATTAATTGACAACTTAAAAAGAAGTGTAGGTTAAATTTATATATCCATTGCTTTTATCCTCCTCCATGATGTAAATCAAGTTCAATGAAACAATGCAACTATTTGTAATACTATTAATTAACAAATGATATTAAAATAAAGAATAAATATTTTTATTAAAGAGTTACTTTAGAGGGGTAGTGTAGGCTTTCCAACTTTATAATATCAGACATGTACATCTATTAAAGATGGAATGCATGGGCCAGCCCAACCGTTTCAATGTTGGAATGCAAAGATGATGAAGCTTCACTTTAAAATTTTACTCGGGACCAACATGTTATATTTTGATGCATAAATTCACCCTTATAAAAGTATTCACTCTTGAACAAGAGAATATTAGGAACTACTCACTCTCTTTCATGATAAGCTACATAACTTCTCTTGTATCAAGTATGTCACACTAATTTATTTTTAAGTTTTTTATTTCTCCCAATTGTTTAAAATTAGTCTATCTCAATTTAAATTTGAATTTTGAATTTTAAAATTTGATACATTATATCAATTTGATAGACATACTGATCATGTGTATTTATTTAAATAATTTGTTCACAATGTGGTCATAGCTAAAAAATTGCAGAGCTAAAAACTTCTAACTAAATGCTTAGGTGTAACATCAATTGGAAACTCAAAATATTGATACTTACTGGGTATAGTTCAAAATCAGCAGCTGGCCCAATGTTTAATATGTTCAGAGCCTCAGCTTTTGCCAGGTCGTACTATTTAACACTTGTTAAGAACTCGTTGATGCTCTCTCTTGTTTGAACAGAGGCAGCAGTGTCAACCAAATAATCATAAACCTGCTAGATGTACAGAACATTCATCTACCAATAAAACTTACAAGTATTCCCATTTATTAGAAAAATCAAATCTAACCTTGTATTCAGACTGCGCTACTTTGGCAATAACTCTTGTTGGATCCTTTGAAGCTCCTTTAGCTCGTAAGAAATCAAGGACCTCAAAATTTGTCAGTTCACCAGCATTGCCCTCTAAGCTGTGACAAAGCTATTAAACATCAATGATATCCCAATATAAAAGAGAAAGGTTCAATTGAAATTGGTGTATTAATTTTGAAAACAAACAAAAATGGTAGAAACATACATTTTCATCTGTAAGACACCAGAGTGAGAGAAAAGGCCATTACAAAACAAGAGAGTGTCTCCTTTGCTTCTGCAATAAAGCAAGCCCAGTACACAAACAGACAATTACAGAATGAAATTCCCAGTTTTCACAAAATATAACAAATCACACTGCTAATACAGCTTAAACACACATAATTGGGTTGGGGTGGACATCAAAAGCAAAAAAAGTTGAGTTGGGTGTGTTTTCCCCTACAAAGAAAAATAGCAATGTTAAAAAATTAGATCAATACATTTAATTTGAGCAACCAAACATGAATAAAATAGTGAAGACAAAAACAAGTTGTGAAGCTTCTGGCGGTTTGAATTGAGAGTCCATAGAATCTTCTGGTTTAGCCTTGGAAAAACTGGAATCAGCAATAGGCTTTGCATTGTTAGGCTGAGTTAATCCAGCCACTGCCTTCATTCATGTGATTATGAATGTTTACTCATGCTACACTTACTTCCTGACCTTCTGGTTTGTGATTCTTGACATCAAGAAAAATTAAATGCTTGATTTTAATCAGCATCCCTATCTTAAAAGCTTGATTTTAATCAGCATCCCTATCTTAAAAATTAAATGCTTGATTTTAATCAGCATCCCTATCCATAAATTATCAAGAAATTCATCTCTCTCTATTCCTTTTAATACATGTTAAAATCAAAAGATAAAGACTAAACTAGCCCATAAGATTTAAAAGCTAAATTCACTAGAAATTACCCTTACCTTTCGTTAAGTTATCATGTATTAGTCATGAGAGTGAACACTAAAGAAAAACGATTGCAATATAAATCTATACATGAAGAGCTGGGTTATTAAAAAAAAAGTACCTCCATTGAGCCATAAGAGAACGGGTTTTTGTTCTGGTTTGTGAGTGGCCTCGAAAAACCAATAGAGCAGTGCTCTTCCTTAAGTTTCATAGACAGTGATATAACCACCATATTGTTGAACTTGACCAGAGGCTGCGCAGGTATTCTATGCACTCTATCAGCTTTTTGCTCTGCTAGTATCTCCTGGCTAAGGTAACTAACTACTGAAGGCTTTGCCACACCTAATGCTTCTATGGTCAAACAAACAAAAAGCAGAAGATGAAGATTGAGAAAAACTGAACACAAAGCCATAACTGATATATATCTCCGGTGTAGGTGTGTTTGTGTAGGTGTGCGATATATATCCATGCATTGAATTTGCTAACGGCCAAACCAAATATGTGACACGCTCTACCCCTCACATATATATTAATAAAGGAATAAAAATTCAAATATTAATTAAAAGTATTTTAAAAACATTTTTAAATACAAGCTTTTCAAATGGGTAAAAGGCTCACATTCACTTTCTTCTACATCATATTCAAACTTGTCCAAATAAATAATAAAGTCATCTCGACTCAAAGAAAGTCATATAAGTCTCATACAATTAATATAGAACCTATATCCTAATGTCACATCCTATCAGAGCGTGGTGTTCCCGTGTCCTCTAGCATGAGGTTCTTCATAGTCATCCACCTATTCATCTGCTCCCCCGAACACAAAGTTCAAGATCATCACAGGATCCAAACACAAACAGCAAACCGGGAGTGAGTTATCACATTGCTAACTACTAGAGAGAAACAACACAACATATAGTAGCCAAATACAATTTACTTAGCATATCTCACATTATTTCATCACTTTGTCATTCATCAATCACATCTTTCAATCATCAATCATTATACACAGGAATCACACACTCCGATCAAGACATAATAACACATCAATTTCATAATAAACAATTAGCAAGCGTATGCGACAGTTATGCTAAGACTCAAGCCTATATGCAATGTGGTACCATGTCAGTGAAAAACCACCCTGGGACGCTTAGGAGTACATAACAAGACACACCACACAATGGGTTTGTCAGGTCACTCTCACTAAGTAAGATCATAGGGAGACCAGTCAGGGTCACGATGTTTTGCGAGAATGCTCCAACCATATGAGATCAGCATAGGCTTAAAGGAGCACTCAAACCCGGTGACCCCCAAGGCCTACACTCCGAAGAGTCCGTCAGGGCCTCTCCCTCCTGATTCAGGTCCAACTCCTAAAATAATTTTTTTTTTGCATGCAGACACTGCTCATGAATTATACAATACCCACGACCTTACACTCGTGTTTTAAACACGTTCAACACAATTGCGCTACGATTTAACATTGGTTCCTAAATAGGAAACCTACATTTTCTCTTTAACACTGCGCATCAACGCTTTTCTCAAGATAACACTGGTCGGGTTATTGTACAATTCATAGCTTACAACACAAGTAATTTCACATCAAGTGTTAAATACACACTTATCCACAACTAAAACTCATTCACAATTCCACATCTCATAGTGTCACAATCCACTATCACATGTTTACACGTATCTCACAAATTAACACATGTTCAACTTTACACTTATACTCAATCTCAATAACAATATTATAATCTCAAAGCAACATGTTATTCCACAATTCATCACATACTCACAATTTGAATCATCATTTCATATCCTCAATATAACAATTTACACAAAAGACTATCACAACATGAGGACTAAAACCCCTCAAATAATATTACACAATTATATCAAAATCATAGGTCGAAATATACAAATATCAAGAGCATAATTTATCAAGCAATTTTCATTAGGACATCAATATTTTATTTATAATCATAAAGGAAAAATTGAAATTTAATAAAAATCCAAAAATAAAACCCAAATTTAGTTCTCTAAGGATCCCTACACATGTTCATTCTAACCCCCAATTGCGATAAACTCATCCCTTACCTCTAAGCGGACTCACGTGTCTTCAGCCAGCGATAGTAACATCTCTAACGGTTCCCTGAGATTCCTTCAGTTATTCCTCCGACTGCTCCGATAGAGTTCCCAAACGTCAGAGAGACGGAAAAGGGATTGAAACCTCCACTTGTACTGTCTTCATGCGATTCATTTTTCTCCCTCCAAGAATATTATCTCAAAAATCCCAACGGTGGAAGTGTGCGCAATTGAATTTTGAACATCATATCCAAATTTCATGAAAATCCAACGGTTAACGAAACCGAGATCGTAGTTTTACCGAGACAGTTTTGGGTTTCTGCGGGAAATTAAAATGCTAAAATGCGAAGGGTTTTCCTCTAAGCTCAGATATGATTTTGAAATTCCCAACGGTTAGAATGTTCGGAATTGGATTGCGAACGTGGTACTCAAATTTCACAATGATCCAACGGTGAACAATGCCGAGATCGTCGTTTTTCTGAGACAGATTTGGTGGGAAAAAAGAAAGGGTTTTGAGAGGAGAGGAGGAAAAACGAAAATGAGGCCAAAAAGAAGCACCTGACTTAACATAACTATTTATACCTAGGGACTCAGCCTATTATTTGCTTTATATTTATTTATTTATTTATTTTATAAAAACAAACTCTATTTTATTTTCTATCAAACAAATAAATGAAATACCCTTTTTATTTTCTCTCAAATCATTATTTTAATTAATAATTATATCTCCTTATTTATTTATTTATAAAATCTCATCATTTTTCTAAAACTTTATTTATTTATAAATAACAATCCTTTTTAATCTAGATTACAAAAATTGGGATGTTACCAAATACGCCAAATACAGTGATTCAAAAAGCATTCAAATGCCTAAGCTGCGCCGCATTTCAGTAAGTTGCAGATGTGATCATTACAATGCAGCAGCATTAATATAGAGTTGCATGCTAAAAGAATCAAAATCAAAATCTGGTATATATTTGCTCAGAAAAATTTCTAGCCTTGTAGGAGAATTTGTAGAAGATAGGAATGAGAAAACCCTAAGGTTTATACAGTAATTAATAACACAAGAGTCTCAAGATAGAGAATGAAGCTTCATTGTAAGAACTATGGAAAGCACCTGTAGCAGATGACGAGAGTGATGAGCAAAATGACGACGACAATGACGAAGTCTATTTCGTTGAAGCCTTTGGGAAGACACGGCACCGTGAGGCGCCATTTGGTGGAGGAGATTCCGATTGTGGTGCCTAGGTACGCCGTCAAGCCTCTGGCGACGGTGACATTGGAAAGCACGGACCAAAGGTGACGCGGAGGTAGCTGAAGGCGCCGCCGGCGACGGGCATGTTGACGACAAACTCAGTGTAGCAGAAGGCGGAGAGGAGGGTGCAAAAGCCGACAATGGCAATTAAAATAAGAGTAAACACCAAATTCAAATTAAATACTAATAGTATCTTAAAATTTCATTAATTTATCCACACTATCCATCCATTTGTAAGTAAAAATCTTTTTTATTTTACGTACAATTTAGCAGTAGGAATAAGTTTTTATAAGGTTTTACCTACACTACATAGTTATAGGTAAAATTTTTTTTATATATTTTTCCAAGATTTACCTATACTAAAAACTGTAAGTATAAGTCTTTGAATTTAACCTACATTAAACAATGGTAGGTAATAAAGTATTTTTAAAGTTTACCTACACTAATTCATGTTTATAGGTAAAGGTGTTTGTAGGTATAAGGCATTTTTCTTGTAGTGCCTATGGTGGTTCAAGGAATGTGTGCAACACTTTTTTCGCTAACTATCACTACTAAAAAAAAGGCTTTCTACATCGCCCTATTAACATTGGTTAACGAAAGCGCGGTGACATTTTCGTAATTAAATGGAGTTACTTAACATCGATTATAGCAAAACCGATGTTAACTACTTGATGTTAACATCGGTTATTTAAAAAACCGATGTTAACATGATGGTTAGATGAATATGGTAACATCGGTTTGTTAAAAAACCGATGTAATGTATTTGATGTTAACATCGGTTTTTACAAAATCGATGTTAACTATATTCAGTTAACATCGGTTATCCATAAAAAACTGATGTTGTTATGTTTATAAGTTAAAAATTGAGATTTCACAAGCCGCGCGCGCTCGAAAACCTTGCCCTGCCTCTTCTCTTTGTCACCGTGAAATCACTCTTCTCTTTCTCCTCCCGCCTGAAAACTGCCGGAAACCGCTCCCTCGACAACCACATTGTCCTTGCTCAAACCCACAGAACCCCCTACACTGCCGGAAAACCCACATTCTCCTCGCTTGAACCCACAGAACCCCCTACACTGTTCTTGGAAGTCTGGCTCAAAGAAAACCCAACATACACTGTTGCTACTAGGGTGCTGAAACAGTCGTGGGTGCTCAAAGCTCAAAGCTTTCTCTGCGAGGTACGTAGGTCAACTTCGTCTATGCTATGTTTCCATGGGTGTTCATGTTTTATTTATGATAATAATAATAATAATAATAATAATACGTCTTCAGTTGCAGTATTGCTGATTGAGGTACGAGTAAAGTTTAATGCCATTTTGTTAGATCTCACTGCCATTGTCACTGTCACTATTAGGGTTCGAGGTAAGCTTGATCTCTTTTTCATTTGTAGTTTACTTAGGAAACATGTTGAAGTTTGTCTCTGTTAAATCTATAGACTGCTTGGAGCACCAATAGAGATTACTAGTGATAAATCTTTAGGGAAATTTGTAACATAGAATCAATTATATGTAGGACTAGGGTCAGATATAGTCATAAACAAATTGTCTTTTGGTTCTTTGGTAGTAGATCACTGCTTTTGGAATGTTTTTTTTTTTGTCAGCAAAAATAATATATATTGATATATGAGGGAGTACCAGAGGTACCATAAATGCAAGAGTATGTAAGTAAGGCTGGTAAATCCTCATATCAGGCTGAATACAAACTGATAGGAGCTTACTAGCCTACTAAAAAGTGGCAAAAATTACAAAAACCACAGCTGGTGTTACCCTAGTTTACAAAAAACCAGCTGGTAGATTGCTAGACCAATAGTTGAAATGCATTGTAAAATTTTTCTCCATTGTTCTGAACCATGTCCATGCCAAAAACAGTGCATCTTCCAGCAAGTTACTGCCATTGAATGGAGCATTCGTGAAAATAATCTTATTTCTATGCTGCCAAATAGACCAATTTAGAGCTACCCACCAACACTTCCACCTATTGTATTTCTTCCCACCTTTCATCCCATTGTTGTGCTGCAGAAAATGGAGCCTTGGATTTATAGGATAGGCCCCTGAGGTGCCTATCCATGATAGGGATTCCCACCAAAATGTTGTGTTTTGCTGCAGTCAAAGAAAAGATGAGATGCAGTTTCCTCCTTAATACCGCAGAAAGGACACAGGCTGTCATTTATATCAATTTGCCTTTTTCGCATATTAGACTTAGTCAGTAATCTATCTCTAATTAACCTCCCAGCAAAAATTGATGCTTTAGCTGGGATCTTTAGCTTCCATAAGTCCTTGAATATATCATCCATGTTTCCCTCCTCTGAGTTCCCTTGCAGCAGAATGTAGGCACTCCTAGAAGAATAGTATCCATTGGATTCAGGTTTCCATACCCAGCTGTCTGCTGCATGTTGTTGGAGTGCAGTGTGAGATATATCTTCCAAAAAACCTACAGTCGAGGCTACCTCATTGTCAAATAGGGGCCTTCTCCAAGAAAGGTTCCATTCCCATGCTGAATCTGTGAAGCTCCCCATTTGCAGAATTAATTTTTGTTGCTGGCGGGATATCTGAAATAGCCTAGGGTATTTCTGCATTAGTGGTTGACCAATTCCAGTCCATTAATCCTCCCAGAAATGAATTTTATCCCCACAGCCCACCCTCCATACTGTTCACTGTTGAAGTACATTATTGAATTGTTGGTCATGGGTCACCGCCATCAAATCCTGCCACCACACTGACTCATTGTTGACCCTTTTAGCATCCACCAGTGATCTCACCCACCATACTTAGAAGCCAATATTCTGGCCCACAGCTCCTTGCTTTGGTGAAACAAATCCCATCTCCACTTCTCGAGAAGAACTTTGTTGAAGGTCCTTATGTCTTTTATACCCAGGCCCCCTTTTTGTTTTGGGAGGTAGATAGTTTCCCATTTGGTCCACGCTATTTTCCTTTGCTCTGACCCTCCTCCCTATAAAAAGCTGCGCTGGATTCCAATGAGATTATCTGCTACTTTTCTGGGCAACCTGAAAAAAGATAGAAAATAAATGGGGATCGATGATAGGGTGGACTGAATAAGGGTCACTCTCCCCCCAAAGGATAAATGGCGTTGTTTCCATCTAGCTAGCTTCCTCTCCCCCCAAAGGATAAACTGCTTTTGGAATGCATTTGGTTTCTTTGCTTGTGCAAGCATTTCAACCACTTCCCTGATGGTTGGTCTCTCCACACTTTGCTCCTGAACACATAGCATGGTCACAAAGTATATCTGCTTTGCTTCATCTAAGGGAATGTGACATAGCCTCTCATCAAATGATACAAAATTAATTTTAATTAACTTTGAAGAAACATAAAAGAAAAAAGTTAAATAATTTAGTTGAGCCAGTTCAAGAGCCCATGATCAGAGTATGAGTATGCTCAAATTCAACTTTGCCAGCCAAACATTCAAGTTCGAATTCAATAGAATTGATCTTTGAATTAAGCCAAGCTAAGTTAGTGAGTTTTCACTAAGGCAAGCAAAGCCATATTGTCAATGGTATTGTTTCCCAACCCTTCTTGCTTGCTACTTCAGATAATAAAATATAAGTTGATACTGCAGACACATATTTGCTAACTACTAGAAATAGAAAAAAAAAAACAATAATTTCAGTTCACATCTTATAAAAGACTCTAAAACATTTAAATCTGAAACTCACACCATAATTTGGCGACATCCAGTGTCACATCACAGAATTTACCAGATAACTAAACTGAAAAACTTTTAAGAAATGCTCAGAGAAATCTATCCTTCTCTTTTAAAAGTTCAGAAGTTTCCTTGTTGCCATTGATATTAGGTAATGGAAAAGAATAGGAACCAACACTAACTTGCTGTTGAAGAGTTGAATAAATATCCAAGATCGTGTCTAGAAGAAATTTATCAGCTCCATGAAATGAGACGAATGAGACAGAAAGAGAACAATCATCATGTTATCCTAATGGAATTGTAACCTGCAAATAATTTAAAAGCCTATATATGTAAGTCAAAATATCAGAACAATTAATAAATATTTAGAGAAGAAAAATATTTACCTCTGAACCTAAAGGATATCAAATTACCTGACAACATCTAGATACACTAGCAATGCTCGATAATGCAAATGTTCTATCATGGAACTCTGAGGAAAAACCTTTCTTTGTATTAAGCTTTAGTTGATTGCCTGCTATGGTAGGAATAACAAGTATTCCATCATCCTGTGGGACAATTAAAACCAGGAGATAATAGGGTGGTATTGAAGCATACAGTGGACTTGCCAAAATAAATTATTTTAGCCACTTTCATTATAAGAATCAGTGTACATTGTTACACTAGACTAATTGCTTATCTATTTTCCAGTCTTCCAATAATCTAATCTAATTTCTAACAACGTTCATTGACTTAAAATAACCTATATATGAAACAAGAGTAAGAACAGACTAATACCTTTAATAGACTATGCAAAAAAAAAAAAAATTCAAAACAAGTATATTGCTCATTATGTAGGGGAGTCTATTTTAAGCAAAGGACACACGTTATTACAATATAAATGTAACACCACCTTATGGCACCTGAACAATTTCTTTCTCATTAGTGGATGACGAAATCTAAGGATATTTATGAACCTCAGCCATCCAATACAAATGCATGAAACTCTTGAGCATTTTATAGAATTGAAAATTAGCTTTTGCTTTGTAGTTACCATCAGTTGCAGATATTTCACAGCTAGTTGCCACGGTTATTAAACACACATTTGGTTTATGCTTATCCAACATAAATTTCCATGTGTTTAGTTTATAACTTTTTTTGGAGTACTCCAGTTATTGATACCCAGATTGGTATTATTATGTTTTTTTTTATTTTTAATTCATTTACAGAACCGCCAATCCTTACTCATACGACTTCATTCTCTTTCATAATAAATTTTTAATAGAAAAGCTTGCAGAGCAAGGTAATATATTATAATAAATGAAATGATAAATAGTTTGAAAAGAATACCCTTGTAATAAAAGCATAACTAAAGAAAGAGTTTTCAATATAGATGTTTCATTTTGTTGGTGGGTTGATTGCTGATGAAGCCTTAGACTGGGCGCCCTAGAGTCAATATACTGACAAAGATTCAAATGCTTTGGAGCCTGATCTGCAAAACCAAAATGACTAAAACACTTCATAATTTACCCAAATTTTCTCCTCTTTTGGTGATTCAGTCGAGAGATCAACTTTTTCTTATGGAAAACTAGTATCTACTAAATCTGAAGACTGGCTTGATGAGCTTGAACACATTGTTATTATGTTGAACTTAGTTCATATATGCAACCAATTTTAGATATGTTGATAAGGTAGTTCTATCAATGCAATTGACATATTTTACACAACCAAAACAACTCCTAGATTGCCCTTGCGGCTATGAGAAGTGAGAACTAATGATGCATCTTTCTAAGTAGAAGAATGGAGAAAGCTTTCCCTTCTCAACCTGGTTTCTCTTGCCCCTAAACTTCTTATGTTCAGTGTCACTGAAGATTAGTTTATTGTTGAAGATTGATTCATGCTTGCTGAAATCAATTTCTTACACTGAGAATGCTTTAAGAAATAGTTTCCTCAATCCTGTGCCAATTGCCAATAGCTTTGAGCTCCTCATAATTAGATTTAGTGTTGTTCACTGTAGCTCCTTTGATGTAAATAGAATTTAGAACACACACAGAGCTAGAATTAGCTCCTGCCCTCTGAAATAATCTTTAAACTTAGACATGTTTGTTTTGACTAATGCACTTGATAAGAAAAATCAGGATTAGATAAAAATACTACTCAAGTAGATTAGTTGGGCTATACGCATTTCATATCCATTGTTTGTTAAATAGCAGCCATGGTGCTATAGCATAGTGGGTTTCCCGCTAAACACCATTTTATGGCTATGACTTTTTTATTTTCTGATGGCATCCAATTTTTTTTTTTTGCACCGCAAAAATCAGGTCCAGTTCCTGTACCCACTGATGAGGTTTCCTTAGTGGGGCAGACACTTCACACCTTCCTTTCTTGGCTGACACATCTGGTCAAGTCTTTATCACAGCAGGTACTTATGTCCTACTATATGTTCTTCTTTTAAAATTATCATTAAGTGTGCCTCAAATTAGGCTATTTAACTTTGTTTCATGAACAGGTAGTTGTGTCTCCTGCAAAACCACCTCCAAAGCCCGATGATCCGCTTTATCTGATGACATTGACCATCCCAGAGCTTTTCTCGAGGCCTTATCAGGTTAGATGGGATGCCACCGTGTTCGGGGTCTTTAATCCAGATTTCCCCCTCTACATAAAGCACGAAGACCTCTCCGAAATCGCACACGGTGGTCAATGTCTCAGCATATCAGTGTTACAGTTGTGGATTTTGTAAGTCATTTTATATTACTTTTAATTACCTAAGTTATTGCTTTCAATTCATAAATATTTAACTTTGACTTAACATAAACAGGCATCTCACTGAAACATGTATGCGAGCGGGGAATTCTGATATCTATGGATTCCTCGAGCCATAGTCCATTTAGAGGTCTGGGCAATCGCAGTTTGAGTCTGAAAGTTACATAAAGACTTGGATGCAGAGTTCAAAACGCGATGTCTATCTTGGAGCCTACCTAAATGGGTAAGTCACAAAATAACTGAATTTAATTAATGTTTACTAATGTACTAACCCATATTAATCTCCACTGCAGCAGACACTGGCAGATGGTGGTCATCCTGCCCAAGGAACACCTAGTTGTCTGGTTTTGTTCATTACATAATAGGCCAGACAACTACCTTAAGGGGATTATTAATAGGTTAGTGTTCTTTTCAATACATTTGCATTGAAATACCTCAACGTACAACACCAGTTTTTAATTGTTACTCATCTGGAACAGTGCTTTAAAAGGTCTTGATGATGCTCCACAGCCTAAATCAAAGGCTCCTGCTAGGTGGATTGTCGTCAAGGTACGTCATTTACATAAAACTTCCACTTATATATATTTCTTTATGTGTTTGTACACTAGCTGTTTAATTAATATCCAAATTTCATTATGTATTTAGTGTAATAGACAAAAAGGAAGTACTGAGTGCAGCTACTATGTGATGCACTGGATGTCCACCATCATTTTAGGAACTTTTAGGAATAATTGGGAAGCGGTAAGTTTATTTCAAACAAAATCGATTTATTTATAATTTGTATTACATTATTAACTTATTATAATTTATTTCATCATGCAGTATTTTAACGATCCTAGACCATTGGAGCCAGAGAGATTAAAGGCATTGCGGATCCAGTGGGCACAGTTTTATCTCCGAGTTAGAGATCAGGCCTAGGATTTAGGGACATTATCTTTAGCTCAGTTTACTTTGGTTTAACATTTTTAACATTTTCTATGTAATATGAACATTGAATTCATTTGATGATTGTTCTTTATGATAAATCAATTATTTGATGTTTATTATCATTAAAACTGCTTGAAAGCAGAATAAAATGTTTATTTGCTGTGAATTGGGCTTGAAATTGCATTTGACAGGTACAACTTTGAGTTTACTGTAAAAACAGAAAGTATATATAAAAAAAATACTTGAAAACAACATCTGTTATTAACAAAAACTGATGTTAATATGGTAAACAACATCGGTTATTTACAAAAACCGATGTCGACATGAACCTTAACATCAGTCATACACAAAACTGATGTTAACTTTTGTACATTAACATCGGTTATTCATACATAACCGATGTTACCGTTTCTATATTAACATCGGTTATTTATACATAACCGATGTTACCGTTTCTATATTAACATCGGTTATTTATACATAACCGATGTAAATATACATAAGTTAACATCGGCTATCTATACATAACCGATGTTAATGTACAAATGTTAACATCGGTTATCTATAAATAACTTATGTTAAAGTTGTACACTAACATCAGTTTTCTTTGAATAGCCATCAATGTTGACATCGGTTTTCTACTGAAACCGATGTTAATATATGACATTAACATCGGTTCTTCTAGAGAACCGATGTTAATATATAACATTAACATCGGTTTTACTACAAAACCGATGTCAACTTTCGTCATGCATACACTTTTTTTGTTGTAGTTCTTTGTGTTTAACATCTGTTATTTAGAAAACTAATGTTATCATATTTATGTTAACATTGGTTTTTGAAAACCGATGTTAACGATGATACATTCAACATCGTCACTTTCAACATCGGTTTTAGAGCCGATGTAGAATGCCCTAAATAACCGATGTTGAAAGTGTAATTTCTAATAGTGTATTTATTATTTATATTAAAATTCGGCTGAGACACTATATATAAGTGTTTGTTTGAGTATGCATTACATTGTTTCAAACATGGATCAGTAATTTTTAACCAAATTTAGGCCATTATTTGGAACCTATGGTTGTGTTTAGGGTCTTATTGGAAAACTGTATTTATTAAAGAACCTATGGTTGTGTTTAGGGTCTTATTGGGAAACTGTATTTATTAAAGAAGACAAATATACTTTAAGTATAACATGATACCAAGTTGACTCATCTTCCAAAAGTAAATAACACAGTATAAGAAGATTTTTTATTCTTCTACCAAATTAAAAAATTTATTTCTTATGTTATCGAAAATTACATTTCCTTCCTTTTTTTCCTTCCAAACGTTTACCTTAAACTCAAAAAAATTAAAGTAGGAGATTTTTCTTAATTATTATATTTATTATCCTTTATGCACAAAATATAAAGTGATGTCTCTTTTATTGAATTTGTACCTATTTGGCTAAAATTTGTAGCTTTCACCTTGACATGGCAGAGGTTTGAGCAACTAAAGAATCCTAGGAAAAAGAGTGAGCAACATACTAGTAATTCAATGATTAACAATGAAGATCTTTTAACCATATACATATACTTTACTAATTAATAGTCTCAATTGTGATTTCTTTACTACCTGAATTTTTCTCGGTATATTTATAAGTCGATTTACTCCAATAAATAGTCAGAAAAATTGAAATCCAAGTTGTCGATCACCTCGGAAAAATTAAAGCAAAAGGAGTCTTTTCTTTTTCTTTTTCTTCTCTTGAATAAATGGTTGGAAGACAAGTTGAGAAACAAAAAAAAAAGGCTCAATAAGCAAAACATAGGATTGAAACAATTTTGTCTTCAAAATCAATCTAATCCAATTGATGTACACCTTTAAATTTTGTGAATTTCATCGATTCATCACTTTTTTCTATAATTTAATTCCCACTATTTTAAATGTACAATTTTTTATCACATAAAAATTTAACATCAAAATGCTCATTTTGGATATGATATGGTCATGAGGAAAAGGATTTTTTATTTTTCATAACATGGTATACATATATATTTACAAAATGTTGGCTTTTTCTTTTGGAAGATGCACTATTAGAACAGTTGAGGCAAAGGTTGTTGCTAGTTCAATTAGACAGAGAAAAGTGTGCTTTCTCAAGTGTTTACTGTAGCATATATAATTGTCAAGTATTTTTTGTAGCCTTAGCCTATCATATTAGCACTAGTGTGAATCTCATAAATGTTGATTAAAATGAAACTGTGTTTAAGTTTGTTTGGAAGAGCAGCTCTCCGAATAAAGTCTTGGCTTTTTCATGAAAACTTTTACATGACCGTTTGGCAACTAAAGAAAACCATGATTATGAAGGGCCAAGACATTTATAGTAGCCAAGATGAGGTTACTACTTCACCTTCCTCTAGTGAAAGTGAAGAAGCAAAAGGGGAAGAATCTAGTGAAGAAATTGACTCCCAAGAAGAAAGGGACCTTTTAATGGTCAGAAGGCTTCTAGGAGGCCAATCTTGTGACTTGGTAAATTGGATTGATGCTATTAAGCTTCACTTGTATTGTTGCTCTATTTTTATTTTCTTCATCCCTGTTTTTGTGTGTTTTCGCATTCCTTTATAGTCGCATACAAACTATTCAAAAAAATTTCCCCATTTCTTTTTTTTGGGAAAAATGTAAATTATATTAAACCCAAAATGATACAACAATAAACGGGGCATACCCCGTAGCTAGAGAAAATCAAAAGTCTCCCTAATGCAAGAAGGCCTATATCAAGATGCTAAAAAAAATGCAACAGGTGCGCTTGTCTATACATAAGAAACTTAATCTTGCTAATAATCTCTATTACAGAAAATTGATAATCTTCAAAAATCAGCTTGTTCCTAGACAGCCAGATGTAGTAGACTGTAATTGCTATAGCCAAACAACGTAATTTTCCTTGAACACCTGATTTGGATCTGCCCCTAATTAAAGAGTCAGTAATGCACTGTAAAGAAGTGAAACGCCTACGGAAAAGAGCCAAATCACGAATGTGAGCCCAAACTTGGAGAGATTTCCTGCTAGAAAAGAACAAATGAGCATTTGACTCAGCCTCATTTGAACATAAAGGGCAGAGGGAACCCTTGTTCAAAAAAACAACTTTGTCAAAAGTAAGCAGCCAGTTCCTTTAAGCAAGCCACAGAATGAAAGACATCTTAGGGGGGATTGCTGAGTTCCATATAACAGAACACCAACTAACAGTAGGCTTGACACCTCTAATGTATTCATAGGCTTTGCCAACAAGCAATTGTTCATTGGTGCTCCAAGATTGAATCCTTTTGTTGGCCTCTTCCGTACTTAGCTCTTTGGAGATAATAAAGTCCCTTATTTGAATGATTTTCTTTATCAAAACTGAATCCGATGAAGAAGTATTGTAATTCCACACATCAGGTGCTGCGGAAAGAACATAGGAATGATATTGAATCATATTTCTGAGTTCGACCAAAGTTAATCTTGTGCTGTGGAATTTCCAAGTTTTACTTGCTTTTGAATGATTCGAAAGTCATTTTCAATTAATTTTTTTTATCAACATCAATCGAGACTATTTTTTATCAGATGTCAGTTGGGGCAATTTTTTGGCAAACGCCGGCTTGGACTTTTTTCAATGACATAGGCTGGTGATATTTTTTTGCTTCACGTCGGTTAAAAACCTAGCATATGTTAGCCAAAAAATGGCCTTGGCATCGACCAAAAATAGCCTTGACCATTGTCGACCGAAAAGCATCATCAACTGATAAGTTCTATCCTATTTTATTGTGTCCTTTTTTACTCTTAATGTTTTTTTGTGGCCATTCCAACCATTTGAATGATGTGAGAATAGACTGTGATTGGAAAGTCATGATTTTAGTTGGAATTGAAATTGGATGGTTGATGTGTTTTGACCTAGGGATTTGTTTTAATATATTAATTTTGTAAGAGGCTTGCTTTATATGTATCAAGATTTTATGATTTATCTTTCTATGGATATGTGGTAAGTTGTAAAATTCAGAATATTTTTTTCCAACAAATTGGGGACAAGAAGAAATGATGTCTCCTTAACCATGAACTATGAAATTGGGATAGAACACCTCTTTTGTTATATGAGATTGATGCTTTGGGTATTTCATGAGTCATAATGGTTTAAATAATATAAATGTTCTCAAACTCTATTTGAATCATATTTAATGAAAAATATTACTTTTTTTATTTTCAGAGATTGTTTATTCTAGTCGATAAAAAATCAAGTTTTAAATTCAAATCAATCAAATGACATTTTCTTCATTTAAATAGTGGATAAAATTTAAAGTTCTAGTCATTGAGACAAGTTGTTGTGGTAACGATACTCTACATACATTTTTAATTATTTGTATAGGTACACTTGCCTAGAGGTCAACTCCAACTAGTTCAAACTCATTCAAGTATGGGTTGGGTCATGGGTGTTAACTTTTAAACCCATGAACCAAACTCATAGACCCATTGATGTGACATGTCTTTAAAATTACTATTGTTGTTTATATGTTTACATATTTTTTATATTTAAAAGTTCAAATATTAGTGATAACACATTCACTAACTTGTTCACACTCCAAAGTCTTTCATGAGTTACTAAGTTCCCATTCTCTCTCTCACTCTCTACACTTAGCATCAGATTAAGGTTTCCAATTTTTTCTATTGCCCTCCACACATTGACTATAGGACATCCCCTCCATAGCGTATTTCGATTTCTTTGAATGTCATTGTTGACTGATTGAGATTAAGTACTTAATTGTTAAGCAATATCACCATAAGACTTTCATGATGCGCCAGCTAAGTGACTAGGTTCATGGTGATTTTTCATAATTTGTATTTTGTGCTTATTTAAAACCTCAGTTTTAAAAAGTTTAAAACAAATTTAGATGTTCAAAACCAATTCACTTAATCAAAATCAACTTGTTTGTGACCAAGTTGTTTAGGGTTGGGATTCATAAAAATGTAACATGAATCCAACCTACCTTCTCAAGGAGGAAGCTACAGGATTGAGCCAGATATATAGGTACAAATTCAATAAAAGGGACAACATTTTTTTTTGTGTGTGTGCATATGTGAAGGGTAAAAAAAGTTGGCCAAATCTATGCTATCTTTTTTAGTTTTAAGTAAAGGTTTCATAGATAAAAAATTGAAGTTAAAGAAATTTTGAATTCCATCAGAACTAATTTTTTATTTGGTATAGATAAAAGATCTTCCTATACTATGTACTATTTAATTTTGGATGATGAGTCGATTTGGTAGTAGGTCTCATAAATTAGAATTGAAGTAAAGGCTTTAAGAGTGATTTGATTTAGGCTTAGCCCTCCAAATGTCTAAAACAGTCAACCAAAGTCAAAGTAAGGAGTTGTAAGTCGACCAATTTATGACAATTTTGTAAAAAGAAACAAGTTTAGTCAAAACCTTAGAAATTAGAGTTTTGAACACCAAATTAACTAATTAATTAGTGTAGGCCTAATATAAATAATTTAAATAGACAAAGACCTAATATAATTAATGTTTCTAATTATTAATTAGTTAACTTGAATTTAATTAACCTTAATTGTCTTAATTAAAGATAACTAATAATAGATTACTCCCTCCGTCTCAAAACAAGCTAAACAGGTATTTTATTTTCAAGATCCTTGTGATGAAAGATGGTTAGTGGTTCTACATGGAAAAACAATTAATGTTAATTTAGCCTAAAATGATTAAATTTGTACTTCTGAGTTCAAGGATAGTGGGAAGCATTTTGAAACTTTGAAAAGGTGAACGAGAGGTCAACATTGTGTTAAGCATAGAGGTGGGTCTATGTCTTCGGTGGTGCATACAGGATATTAGGAAGGGAGGCAGATTCATGAAGGTGTACCATGGGTGAGTAACTTTGTGGATTTATTTTACTTTTGCATTTGTTTGAACTCACTAAGGCTTGGTGCTATGGCACAACTTTTGTCTATTGCCCATCCAATTATTAATATATTCGATCTTTTTTCTAAAAGCATTGAGGTGAGACACGACAAGGTTCTAGGATTCAAAAAACTCATCTTTAATTGATTTAGGTGAGTTTTAACTATTAGAAATTGTAATTTAGTTTTTAAATATAGATTGGTGATTTCACAAATCCCATGAAATTATATTTTAAAATTTCTAATAGACACGTTATCACTTAACTAACGATAGGAATCTAGAATAATTTTTTAATATATCAGGAAACTAGAGGTCATCATTAATTCATTTATTGATTTTTTTTTGTCTACCATGAATATTTTAAGAATATAAGTAAAAAAAGTTGATTAATGTTACATTAAAAAGATAAAATGACAATTATTTTGAATTTTTTCTTTCTTACATGACAATTGTGATGGAATGTGGAGGAGTAGAATATAATGAAAGATAGAAGATTAAAGTCTCTTGCAAGATGAATAATGAAACTTTAATTAATCCTAATGAAACAAATTTGGACCCAAAAACCTAATGGGCCAATGGGGCTCGGCCCAAAACTCCAAGATGTAGGGTTACAATACAAGAAATGTAAACACTCTCCCTTGGTCCTCATTCATGCGCAGCCACTTCTAGAGTTTTAGGAGAGATAAGAGAGCTTTTATCTCTTGCCTTGTGTTCTCTCTCTAACTTCATGGTCATCCTACGTCAAGTTCTCACCTTTACAACCCAAATCTTGTCCCTTGGACATCAAATTCAAGGAGGGAGCTCTAGCAGACAGGGGTTTTTCATCAATCCATTTTGTTTTGCATTTTCTTGAACTCTAGAAGACTTCAAATCTCTCAAGGTATTGAGAGTTTCAATTTTCTTTAATGTCAATTTTGGTTTGGGAGGTTATCCTCCATGAGTATGGGCTCTTAGAGTCATTTCTATATTATTTGGTGTTGAAAGTTTGTGCACACATGCTGTTTTACAAATTTCAGCTTTGACATACTTCACACAGTTTTTTTACTTTGTTTGATTCACATACCGTTTGATGAAAATAAAATTATATTTGAAAAGTAGACTCTTGAGGAATATGAATATATATATAATACGTTATGTTTGGATTAGAATTGAATTGCTATATGAACTTTACAAATTGACTCTTCTGCTAAGTGTTGCAGTTTGGAATTCGTGCATTGTTTTCATAACTATTATTGTAGTAGAGATGCTACTGAAATTTGGGGGATAACGTTGCAAAATAGGCTTCATAAATACTCTATAGAAGGAAAAAAAAATGTTAACTTGAGTATTAATATAAATTTTTAATCAGATAAATATATTTATGTATAAATTTTTAATTTGTTCGACTTTTGGTTTATTTGATTTTAAGTTTTTTGCTTGATTTATTCATAAAGTTATTTGATAAAATCAGTTTATGAACATTCCTAAGAAAACTGATAAAGTAAAGACATCAAATGTACAATCAAGTCTATTAACTAGTAAAGTACGCTTTTGTTGACAAATCTACAATGTTAAACATTCATAGATTAATATGTATAGTACATTCTTTTGCCTATGATTCTTTAATGGACATTCTCTCCTACTTAATTTTTTCAGTTTAAGGTAAAAGTTTATTTAGAAGGAAAATTAATTTTGAGTTGCATAAAAAATTCCTTGTTGCTTTTGGTAGGGATAAAATATCTTCATATATTGTGCTATTTACTTTTGAATGATGAGTAGATATGGTTGCACATTATACATAAATTAGGTTAGTCTTTTTTAATGAATTTAATTACTTATATCGATACCTATATTATATTTATTAGGTTAGAAATATGTAGACACAAAATAACATAACACCATGACATAAACTTTTGCAGTTTCCAATTGAAATTCACATAATTGGAAGGAATTATAGAATATATATATATATATATATATATATATATATATATTAATACTATAGCTGGTCTCATATATAAGCTAAAATAATTACTTCCCATAAATTAAGAAAGTTAGTTGAAATAATTTAATTTTACTAATCTCAAGTAGAAAGTAAGGTTATTCTTAAAATGTCCTCCATTCAAACCTGATTCTTTGTACACTATATTCCATCCAATATCTACATATATTGTTAGGGATGAGTCGAGCCTAATGGTTAGTGTTTTATATGCATACCTTGGAAAATTGCACTTTTCTTAATTTGGCTTTTGTTCTTTCTTGCAATATCCTCACACTCAATTTTTCAGGTATTTCTTTATTTTTGAAGTGGCGTCTCCAATCATCACACCTTGAAAAGGTATGTATGTCTTCAACACCCCAATCCCAACCAATAGGGAAGATGAGATCATTGCTAAAGCCCGTTAGAAAACAAGTATGATGGTTATATTTGAATGGGACACATCTTAAAAGGTACGTGTGAGACACTTTTTTTAAACTACGTGATGGAAACAAATAAGAAATTTCTTGTCAATTATTTTTATAATTATCAGATGATTGATAGTACGCCTTATATGAAACAAGTGCATAAATTGAATGTATGCTTAATTTCTACGAACAAACACAATATGGATGTAGATGAAAGTTAATTATTCTATCTTGAATCATTGACAAAGTTCCTTCCTTATGGAATGACTTTAAAAAGTTTGAATCATCTAAAAGATCAAACCGATTTCTATTGAACAACCGAGGTAATAAAATGATACCAAAGGTACATATGTTCAACAAATGGTGTGAGTAATGGAGGAAGGTACATTGAACACGTTCTCTAAGGGTAGGAAGTGGGATTTTGTTATTCCTGTAGTTTCACGTGCAGCCATAGTAAAATTGCATTTACTACTTCATTAAATATTGGATTGAGTTGGAATTTTGTGAGCCAATTCAGGATACATAATTCTTAAATCTAAATCTTTGGTTTGTTTATTGGTTGCTTGTGGTGAGAGATATTTAGTTTGTACTATCAACAATTTTTTTATACTTTCATCTTCTTGATTCTCTATTTGTATGTTTGTTGTTGTTTTAGTTGTTTAACCAATACTCACTTTTATCTAAAACCATGTGATTTTCAGAATCATGGGATTCGGCTGTTTTCTTAAAAAAGGTGAGAGATATTTTGTTCATTAAGTTGTATGATTAATTGATGAACGTGATTTGTGCACAAACTTGAGTATGTTTAATCTAAAACCATTTGGTTCATATATATTTTAAAATGGTGGGTGATTATGTGAAATTTTCAAAATTATTTAAAGATTGTATCCTTTCATGAGATTTTGTGTCCACTCATATGAAGTCAAAGTATGAATAGATGTGCAACAAACATGAGATGTGACTCTTTACCAAGAGTCATGACATGTGACTCTTACCAAGGGCCTTGAATGCAGAAAATCGCCAGATTCTTTGTAACCGTGCCCCTTCCTTTCTTCCCTTATGCACATAGAGAAATAAGGAAACTATCATCGCTAGTTGTTTTCTTTGGTATTCCTTAACTTTTGTTGAGTCATCACCTCTAATTTCAACTAACATGATAGATAAATTTTGCTCGTGCATGTGTGCACGCATACCATGTCGAAGCATAGGTTGATGTCGATAGATATTATAAAAATACATACCTTTCATACACAAACAAACATATTGCTAAATCCTACAAGATCATATTGTAGTTTGATTTTTGAACATTCATGTCATTTAATTATGCTAGTATCAGAAATAAGTAAAACATATTAACAAATGGTAAAGATTTGGTTTATAAGCTAATAATTTGTTCAACAATGACAAAATTTTGTTATATTTAATTTCTAAGTCAATGTACCTAGTCTATTGATTCTCTTTTCAAGATCCAATACTCCTCCAATAAACTGCCTTGATTCATTTATCTCATTTCCATCTTTATAATCTTCCTCCAAAGCCTCCATCAGTGGTTCAACGGTGTCTTGGGAAGGATTTCCAAATAAAATAGTTTTCAAAGGAGAAAATTCAGGTGGAAACACCAGCATCATTGCATAGACTGCTCTTTCACCGAGTAATATTCTTTGCAAAATCATGATGATGATACAATATTGACTGCTTCCACCATCCTGCATAACATGTGGTGACATCTCCCTCAAAAAAGGCAAGCAGGTAAATAGAAATTCCCGTTAGATATGGGTTTGTAGTAATTTTTCCATGCAATGCCTTTGGTTCCAAAGAATGTAGCCACACAATCTAAAACTTCTTGATGCATTCTAAATTGCATAGCCACTCTTTATGTGATAGGTACTTTTGTGTAATACATTTGTGTGACAACTAGCATTGAAACTCTCATGCACATAGCCAATAAAAAAAAACTAATTTTATTTATTGAACATATTGAACATAAGGGTGCTAAAGAATGTAGTCCCTAGCTGAATCCAGGGCAAATCTCCTACCCTCAATTTTCAAGGGATTAAGCTTGTGCCACCCACATAGCATAGGTTTTTCATGGTTGATCAACCTAGGTTGTGGTTACAAATTTGAGAATCTCTCCCATAACCAAATATGAACCAAGTAGTAAAAGGGTGACCAAAGAGTTACCTTTTATCATCAGCCAAACTAACTATTGTTTTCTTCTACAGACCTAAATCATTTTATATGTTGGCTTAAAATATTGGTCGCAAAGCTGATTATCTACATCAAGGAAAACAAACTTGCTCACCAAGCCATTGGGAGAGAAATCAATCTCTGCCAACCAAGTTGCAAGGAATGTTTCATGCTCCATTTCATTCCCACTATCGACGAATATCCACCCTTGCTAATGTATAAACCCCATCCTTTTTATTCCTTGTAGTTTGTTTTCCTATTGTATGTATCAATTTCTTCTCCACTTTTATCATTTCCTAGCTTTGAGATGGGGTGAAGACGGGATCATGAACTATTGGAAAATTCTCCAACACCATCACATCCTCCAAAGTGTTTTTTTTCTCACCTTAGGGTAACAAAAAGGTATTTGTCTCAGGACATGCACCACTTCTCAACAGCCCCAAAACACATGTTTTCATTTTTTGCTATGAAGCACTTGGGTTGAAAACATGTGTTTTGGGTTGTTGAGAAGTTGTGTCCTTAGACAAATACCTTTTTGTGCTCCTAGGGTGAGAAAAATGTCACCTTGGAGGATGTGATGGTGTTGGAGGGTTTTGCAACTGTTGGTGATCCTATCTTGACCCATTTCAAAGCTAGGAAATGATGAAGGTGGAGAAGAAATTGATACATAGAACAGGACAACAACCAATCTTCAAGGAGTAAAAAGAGTGGGGTTTATATAAACATTAACATGGATGGATTTTTGTCAATAGTAGGAGTGAAATTGAGCATGAAACGTCCCTTGCAACTTGCTTGGCAATGATTGGCTTCTCTCCTAGTGGTTTGGTGACAAAGTCTGTTTTCCTTATTGTTGTTCATCTTGTTGGAGAGAATCAGCTTTGTGACCAACAGTTTTATCCAACATATAAAGTGATTTTGGTCTGTCGAAGAAAACAATAGTTTGTTTGACTGGTAACGAAGAATTGGAATTGTAGTTAACTCTTTGGTCACCCTTTTACTACTTGGTCAAAACTTGGGTGTGAGAGAGATTAACAAATTAGCAACCATAGCCTAGGCTGATTTCCAATGAAGAACCTATGCTATTTTGGTGGAACAAGCTTAATCAATTGAAAATTGACGGTGTGAGGTTTTCCCTAGACTCTACTAGGGGCAATTTTTCTTGGCACCCTTAATCATGTTCAATTTGTTGGTAAGTTTAGGTCTTTTAATCCAAAAAAGGAAACTTGGTTACCATGTGAGAGTAATTTGGATAAATGAAAGTAGTTTTGGTTGTTATATGCATGAGTATATCGATGCTTGTTTGCAACAATGTATTATAAAAAAGTACCTACCACATAGAGAGTGGCTATGCAATTTGGAATGCATCAAGAAGTTTCAGATTGTGTGATTGCATTCTCTGGCACCAAAGCTATTGCATTAAAAAATTACTGCATACCCAAAATTACTTTAAAAAATTGCAAACAATATTACTTGGCAAAAAAGCAGTCTAAATCTACTCTGTCATCATGGACCTCATGTATCAAAAGCAAATGCAAATGGTAATGATGCTGATGTTGCACCTGAATTTTCTCCTTTGAAAACTGTTCAATTTGGAAATCCTTCTCAAGACACTGTTGACCCAAGAGATAGAGGCTTTGGAGGAAGACTATGGAGATGGAAATGGGAAAAATGAATCAAGGCAATATATTGAGGGGTTAATGGATCTTCAATAAAGAATCAATAGACTGGAGACAGTGACTAAGAAATTATAAAGATAGCAAAATTTGGTCACTATTGAACAAATTATTCTTATAAACCAAATCTTTAGCATTTGTTAATATGTTTTACTTATTTCTTATATACCACATGGAGAGTGGCTATGCAATTTGGAATACATCAAGAAGTTTCAGATTGCGTGATTGCATTCTCTGGCACCAAAGCTATTGCATTGAAAAATTATTGCATACCCAAAATTACTTTAAAAAATTGCAAACAATATTACTTGGCAAAAAAGCAGTCTAAATCTACTCTGTCATCATGGACCTCATGTATCAAAAGCAAATGCAAATGGTAATGATGTTGATGTTGCACCTAAATTTTCTCCTTTGAAAATTGTTCAATTTGGAAAGCCTTCTCAAGACACTGTTGACCCAAGAGATGGAGGCTTTGGAGGAAGACTATGGAGATGGAAATGGGAAAAATGAATCAAGGCAATATATTGAGGGGTTAATGGATCTTCAATAAAGAATCAATAGACTAGAGACAGTGACTAAGAAATTATAAAGATAGCAAAATTTGGTCACTATTGAACAAATTATTCTTATAAACCAAATCTTTAGCATTTGTTAATATGTTTTACTTATTTCTTATATACCACATAGAGAGTGGCTATGCAATTTGGAATGCATCAAGAAGTTTCAGATTGCGTGATTGCATTCTCTGGCACCAAAGCTATTGCATTGAAAAATTACTACATACCCAAAATTACTTTAAAAAATTGCAAACAATATTACTTGGCCAAAAAGCAGTCTAAAGCTACTATGTCATCATGGACCTCATGTATCAAAAGCAAATACAAATGGTAATGATGCTGATGTTGCACCTAAATTTTCTCCTTTGAAAATTGTTCACTTTGGAAATCCTTCTCAAGACACTGTTGACCCAAGAGATGGAGGCTTTGGAGGAAGACTATGGAGATGGAAATGGGAAAAATGAATCAAGGCAATATATTGAGGGGTTAATGGATCTTCAATAAAGAATCAATAGACTGGAGACAGTGACTAAGAAATTATAAAGATAGCAAAATTTGGTCACTATTGAACAAATTATTCTTATAAACCAAATCTTTAGCATTTGTTAATATGTTTTACTTATTTCTTATATACCACATGGAGAGTGGCTATGCAATTTGGAATACATCAAGAAGTTTCAGATTGCGTGATTGCATTCTCTGGCACCAAAGCTATTGCATTGAAAAATTATTGCATACCCAAAATTAAATAAACATGAAAATGCAGTAACTAGGAAGTGATCCTAGGTCGTTTCCCAACGAGCAGTGACAAGCCAAATGTTCATAATATGCTTGCAGTAACAGTAACGATGGGGGGGGGGGGTTTGGTTGTTTGGTAATTAAAGAGCAGAACAAATAAAATGGAATACGAAACTACTAATATTAAAAACGGGTTGTTTCCTCTGATTCAGAAGCCACTCTCTTATCCTGGGTTATGGAGAATTCGTCCCTAACAGTCAACCACTTAATCCAGCCCTATTTCAATTTACTAAGCGAAAATCAACTTAGGGTTTTCAATACGTGATTAGGCACCACATACACCAGTTAGCCCTTCGTCCATTAAGCATGAACACAAGTTAGGCTCAGAGGCAATTAATCGAACACGAAGCGTGCACTGATTAATATTCACGAAATTGGGATAACTGGTGAAGGGAAAACTGCCAGGAAACCACATTACAAGCGAAACCTCCAAGAGAGTTGGGCTTCGTCCTCAAAAGGAAACAACACCAGAAAATCTAGCCTTCCATGGATTCAAACAGAAAACGCAATTAAAACATGAAGCAGAAACGTAAATGAACGGAAACGTAAATGAACAGAAACGTAAACGAACAGAAATGTAAAATGGAACAGAAACGTAAATGAGAGTAAAAGAAGAAGCAAGAACGAAATTGTAATTAGAAGCAGAAAACGTAAAATTGCATTACGAACTCAGAAGCAGCAAAACAGAAAAACGAAAAACCCTAAAACAAAGCTCTGAATAATGGATAGCATAACAGAATAGAATGCCCTGCACGAATCCCTAGGCAGCTATTTAAAAAGAGTTACTCAAAGTCACTGGGCCCTAATTCAATACTCTGGCCCAAAACGAATTAAACACTGAACAAAATAAAATTGCGAAATTTCCTAATTAGAAATTAACTAAGGTAAGCGCTGCTTTATTTGCCCTCTTCAAGTCCACAACCAAAATCCGGATTAAGCCCAATGTTTCATTAATTCCTGAAATTAGATTAAAAACATCAAATTAGGTAAATGAGCCCAAATAATAAAACTGCCTAATTAATTGACAATTAAGACCAATCAATAATTAAAATGGTGCAAAAAGGGTTTAGAAAATAGAAGAAAATGATGGCACATCAAAACCCCCCATACTTAGCCTTTTGCACTCCTGGGCAAAATGAAACAAAGAACAAAATCCAAGGATATCAGAGGGAGACAAACAAAAACATTCACATATTTCTCAATGAACATCAAGGAATGAAAGGAATGGGTAACATCTAACATAAGGAGATCCAAAAAGTCAAGACATTCATGAAAATCATCCAAGCAACCCAATCATGGCAAAATAGTTAATCAGCTCAAGAATGAAAAGTGATAAAGCCTCACAAGATATAAACTCTATCTCTCAAGTGTCTAGGCTACTATTTACCCTCAAAGCACCCATGAAAGCAAACACCACATAAACTTGGCAAGATTCTAAAATTGACAATCAACCCATAAACACAAGCACATGAGGATCAAAAGGTCTTTTAAGGTTGTAATGTGGCCAAGGACAAGGTATGGAGAAATATGGAATAAGTGGCTAAATCCCAAAGGAATAGAGGAGCAAAGGGGAATAAGTGCATATTAAGAAAAAATAAGAAAATAAAAAGAAGTAAAGATAAAAATTAAACATGAAGAGTAGAACCAAGAGTTTCATCATTCTTGTGCCATTTAAGATCTTATTCACTCAACTTTATTGCTTTTCTTTTTCTATTTTCGAATTTTTTATTTTTTTATTTTTTTTTTCGATTTTCTTTTTTTTTTTTAGCCTTTGAGAAACAACATTTCATTCAGCATGTCCAACATTTAACCAATATACAATGTACATCAAGTATGGCCCAAAATACATCATGAAGCATAGCCAACAAAACAAGTTGTCCAATGAAACAAAAACCCCCCCACACTTATTCCCAAAACAATTCCAAAGCTCCAAAATTCCTTAAGGTTATGGTAATATCATGGTTTTTCACTTAAGGCTTGTAGTGAGCTTCAAAACAAGGAAAGGGAAACAAGGCTCAAAAGGGCTATCAAAGGAATTAATTCAAGGTAAGTCCATTTGGCTAGAAGCTTATAAGAACAAAATTGCCTTAATCATTTCCAAATATGCATGTGAATTAGGACGCATCAACAAGAATCAAGCCAAGGCTATTGTGCAAGCAATCAATGGGGCAAAACACACCAAATGATTATAATGATGGATGGCTCAAATTCTCACAAAGGTAAAATCATCACTTTCAAATTGAGCTTTCAAAACTATCATGACATGTAGAGAAGAATCAAGGATTTCAAGTCACAAAATGTCAAGAACTTTTATTTTCAAAACAATTACCCATTTCTTGAACATATCCTATAATTCAAAGAAAAACATGTAAAGTCGTACGTGCACATGAAATTGACCCAAAATATTAAACTGAAAATCCAACAAAACTAACAACATTAACAAATTAACACAACTAACAAATTAACAAAACCAACAAAACTAGCAAAACCAAAGAACACTCCCCCCCATACTTAAACAACACATTGTCCTCAATGTAGCACAATTAAAAGATTAAAATCAATTAAATCATCAAAGAGAATCGGACAAGTGTAATAAAAGCAAAGAAGGAGATAGGAAAAGAAAAACTCCCTAAGTCATGGTGGAGGAAGAGTAGGGTGGAGTAAGGAAGTGTCTTCCACCACTACGTCCACTAAAGAAGGGTTCGTGAGGAATGACTTAAGTCGATGTCCATTGACCTTGAAGCTCTTGTTTGTGGAGTCGCTTTTGATCTCAACTGTACCATAAGGAAAAACATTAGTAACAACAAAAGGACCAATCCACTTAGACCTCAACTTACCACTCATGAGTCCAAGCCTAGAATTATACAATAACACCTTTTGCCCAACCACGAAGTCTTTTTTAACTATCATGCTATCATGGAACTTCTTGGTCTTTTCTTTGTAGAACTTGGCATTCTCGTAGGCTTCTAGGCGGATTTCATCTAACTCACTCAGTTGCAACTTCCTTTCCTCGCCAGCTTGATCCATAGAGAAGTTGCAAGTCTTCACTGCCCAGTATGCTTTGTGCTCAATTTCCACTGGAAGATGACATGCCTTTCCAAAGACAACCCGATAAGGAGACATTCCTATGGGTGCTTTGTAGGCAGTCCAATGTGCCCAGAGAGCATCATCAAGCCTGGTACTCCAATCTTTCCTGCTTGGCTGCACAATCTTCTCTAGAATTCTCTTGATTTCCCTGTTAGAAATTTCTGCCTGTCCATTAGTCTGGGGGTGGTATGGTGTGGATACTCTGTGTACCACCCCGTACTTTTTAAGCAGGGCATGCATTGTCCTGTTGCAAAAATGGGTTCCTTGATCACTAACAATTGCTTTAGGTACTCCAAACCTGCAAAATAGATTAGACCTGACAAAGTCTACGACAACTTTAGCATCATTAGTTCTAGTGGGCTTGGCTTCCACCCATTTTGAAACATAATCAACTGCAAGGAGAATGTAAACATAACCAAAAGAGACAGGAAAAGGACCCATGAAATCTATACCCCAGACATCAAACACCTCACAGAATAGCATAGGTTGCTGAGGCATTTGTTGTCGCCATGTAAGTGTATTTCCTGCTCTCTGACACTGCTCACAAGTGCTGCAGATCTTCCACGCATCTTTAAAGATGGTGGGCCAATAAAAACCACAATCAAGCACTTTGCGAGCTGTCCTTTGAACACCCAGATGACCTCCCGGTGCGGAAGAATGACAGAACTGCAGGACTGAGTCAGTCTCATGATCTGGAATGCACCGTCTAATGACCTGATCACTGCACAATTTCCACAAGTAGGGGTCATCCCAAATAAAATGCTTAGCATAACTTTTAATCTTACCTTTTTGGGCCTTAGATGCTAAGGGAGGAAAAACAGAGGCAACTAAATAATTGACAATGTTAGCAAACCAGGGAGTAGAAAGAGAGTCAGAAATACTATACAATATATACAAATGATCATCCGGGAAATCATCCCGAATAGGTGAATCTGCATCAGAGACACGTTCGATCCGGCTCAAATGATCAGCAACTAGATTTTGTGCTCCGCTCCTATCATGGATCTCCAAGTCAAACTCTTGGAGCCAGAGCATCCATCGGATCAACCTAGGCTTAGAATCAGCCTTCTTCAACAAGTACTTTAGAGCTGCATGGTTAGTATAAACAATAATGCGAGTACCAAGCAAATAAGATCGAAATTTTTCAAGAGCAAAAACTATGGCTAGAAGCTCTTTCTCAGTAGTTGTATAATTTGCTTGGGCAGAATCTAAAGTCCTAGAAGCATAATATATCACCCTGGGCAATTTATCAATTTTCTGAGCAAGGACAGCCCCCAATGCATAATTTGATGCATCACACATAAGCTCAAAAGGGGTTGTCCAATCGGGTGCCTGGATGATGGGGGTGGTAGTCAACGCTCTTTTGAGGCAATCAAAAGCCTCTTTGCATCTGTCATTAAAGTCAAACTCCACCTCCTTTTGCAACAAGTTGGACAGTGGAAGGGCTACTTTGCTAAAATCCCTTATAAAGCGCCTGTAGAATCCTGCATGACCAAGAAAAGATCGCACCTCTCGCACACAAGAGGGGTAAGGCAATTGTGAAATAACAGAAATTTTTGCAGGATCTACTTCAATGCCCTTACTGGAAATAATGTGGCCTAAAACTATACCTTGCTCAACCATAAAATGACATTTTTCAAAATTTAGAACAAGGTTATTTTCAATGCATCTATTCAAAACTTTTTCCAAACTATTCAAACAACCATCAAAAGAGGATCCATATACAGTGAAATCATCCATAAACACCTCTATGCAATTTTCTAAAAAATCACTGAAAATACTAATCATGCACCGCTGGAAGGTACCAGGGGCATTGCACAGGCCGAAAGGCATCCTCCTATAAGCAAAAGTGCCGAAGGGGCAGGTGAATGTGGTCTTTTCCTGATCCTCAGGAGCAACAGTAATTTGCATATAACCAGAAAAACCATCAAGGAAACAGTAGTGGGATTTACCTGCCAGGCGTTCAAGCATCTGGTCAATGAATGGCAGGGGAAAATGGTCCTTTTTGGTAACCTGGTTCAACCTCCTATAGTCAATGCAGACTCTCCAACTGTTCTGCACCCGAGTAGGAATCAGCTCCTCCTTCTCATTTCTGATCACTGTGAGGCCAGTCTTTTTCGGGACTACCTAGACGGGACTCACCCATTGGCTATCGGAGATAGGATAAATGATTCCAGCTTGCAAAAGCTTGGTTATCTCCTTCTTTACTACATCAAGAATCACCTCTCCGAATTACGGGGCCCATTTGGTTCGGTACCGAATGCATAAGGCATTACGGGCCAATGCACCTCTTCCTTATCCACATTTGATTACTCTGTTTTTGCGTCATTTTCAAATTCCGCTTGATGATGAACCCTTTGTTCAAGTCAAGCTTTCCTTTGCCATTGGTGCTGGTGCAGTGACCTCCTTTGGGTATCGTAAAGATCGGAATGGACAATGGCTGAAGAAGGATGCACTCCCTCCTCAAGATGAACGTACTCCTTCACCTCCCCCTCAATGTGAAGATTCTGCACTCATGAATGAAGTCCTCTCCGAATTACGGGGTCTTCGTTCTTATGTTGGTAACCGCTTCGACTCATTAGATTCACGCTTTGCCAGTATGGACATTCGTCTTACACAGCTTGAAGAGGATGTCGGATATATTCGTCAGAGTTTCGATCTTCCACCACCACCTCCGTCTTCTTAGATTTTAGTTTCTGATTATTTATCTTTTATAAGCCGTGTATTTTGGCTTTTAGTTTCTTAGAATTTACATTATTATGCTAAGTACTTTGCTTATTTATCTTGTGGTTTTTAAATGTCAGTCTTGAATGTTTTGTGATTGTTGACATTTTCAGTTATTTGGATTCTGGTTTGATTATTTCTTCTTTGTGAGTTTGGCTTCTTGTGTTTTATACTCTGATATTTATATATTTTTCTACTCCTTTGTCATATCTGTGTTGATTTCCGAGGTCTTTGGCTTTTTGATGTTGCCAAAGGGGGAGAAAAGGTTGTAGAAAAAGCTTAAGAAAAAGCTTAACAAACTTAGAAATCAAGTGATCATGAATTCCGAAATATAGGGGGAGTAAACGAATGCACATTTTATCTATATACAATTGTTTGTTGCTTGCTTGAATCTTGATTTCAGGTATTGTATTGTCATCATCAAAAAGGGGGAGATTGTAGATGCAATTGGCTTTGATGTTTTGATGATGATCATGATGATGTGTTGCAATTGATGCAAATGGGCTTTTCAAGATTAAAATTCAAGACAATACTTCAAGATTACAAGTCACAACATCAAGATGATCACTAGAATATTAGGAAGGGAATTCCTAATTGAATTAGCAAAGGTTTGGCCAAGTGATTTAAAATAAAAAGTGTTTCTCAAAGGTTTTACTCTCTGGTAATCGATTACCAGAGGATGTAATCGATTACCAGTGGCCAAATACGTTTTATAACAGCTATAAAAATTTGAATTCGAAATTTTAAAAGCTGTAATCGATTACACAATTTTGGTAATCGATTACCAGCAGTTAGTAAATGTTTTAATTCAAATTTTAAAAGCTGTAATCGATTATACAATTACTGTAATCGATTACCAGACAAGATTTTCAGAAAAATAATTTCAAGAGTCACAACTTTTCAAAGGCTTTACTCATGACCACCAATGGTCTATATATATGTGACTTAAACACGAAATTGCTCAGAGATTTTCAGAACAACAAAGTGGTTATCCTCTCAAAGAGCAAATTCATTTTATCCTCTTAAGAATTCCTTGGCCAATTCAATTGCAATTCATTAAGGAATTATTTGAGTGCTCAATCTGTAAAATCCATCTCTTTCTAGAGAGATTTGTTCTTCTTCTTCTTCTCATTCTCTAAGGGATTAAGAGACTGTGAGTCTCTTGTTGTAAAGGAATTCTAAACACAAAGGAAGGATTGTCCTTGTGTGTTTAGAACTTGTAAAAGGAATTTACAAGATAGTGGAACTCTCAAGCGGGTTGCTTGGGGACTGGACGTAGGCACAAGGGTGTGGCCGAACCAGTATAAAACTGAGTTTGCATTTTCTCTTCCCTTAATCTCCTTTATTTACTATTGCTTTATATTCATATTCAAATTGTTTCATTTGAATTAATATTTAAGAAGATTGTCATTAAGGGAATTCATAACTTGAGTAAAAAGTGAAATAGATTTTTAATTAGGGGAAATAGTTTGGAATATCTTAATTCAACCCCCCCCTTCTTAAGATATCTGAGGCCACTTGTCTAACAAACTTACTATTCCCTATGATACAAGGTATGCTGAATGTACCTGGATCATTGCATTTTTCAGGAATTTGACGAACAGATTTACCAATCAATGCGGAGACATTTCTGCCCATGCTAATTCGTTCACTTCCTTTAAGCTTCCGCTTATTAGTGCACAGCTCCTTCAAGAATTTGGCATATCTTGGAATTTGCTTTATTGCATCCAACAGAGGTATGTTTACCTCTACCTTTCTAAACGTTTCCAAGATCTCTTTCTCTGCCTCTTCCATTTTTTTGTTGGAAACTGCTCTTGGAGGGAATGGAAGAGGGGGAATGTGCTGCTTCTGCAAATCAAAATTACCTGTGGAAGAAGATTCACCTGCACAGAAATTGTTAGGTAAATTTTTGTCATCACCTTTTTCTGGAATAGAGTGAAGTTTGGCAGGTTCATTTGCAGATGAGGAAGGTGCTACGGGTTGAGGTCCTTGACATTGCTTTCACTGACATTTTTGGGATTTTGGACAGCTTGAGAAGGCAGCTTGTCAGAATTCTGGGACTGTTGTTGATTCAATTGGGTAGCCAATTGTCCCATCTGATTGGTTAAGCTCTGAATGGAGGCTCTGGTCTCTTGCTGAAACTGCATGTTCTGCATAGTCATTTGCCTCACAAGTTCTTCGAGGGAAGGTTGTGGAGGGGCCTCAACTGTTGGCTGTTTCTGGGGTTGTTGTTGTTGTTGGATTGGTGGAGGAATGTATGGTCTGCTTGGGCCAGCAACATTTTGGAAGGAAGGAGCAGGCTGCTGTTGTTGCTGAGGGCTGGACCATCTGAGGTTAGGGTGATTCCTCCATCCAGGGTTGTATCTGTTGCTGGAAAGGTCATAATTGTTCTGCTGTGGTTGATTTTGCTGCTGAGGTTGAGGAGGTCTATTGTAAATATTTGCAGCATAAGCTTCAGGCTGCTCAATTGCTCTAGGTTGCTGCATGGAAGGGCAAAGGTCTGTATGGTGGTCAGCAGAGGAGCACAAACCACAAACCCTTGCGACAGGTACAGATTTCTGATTCAAGGCCAGCTGGGTTACCAAGTTGACCAACGCATCCAGTTTTCCTTCAAGCTTCTTAGTTTCAGATGATGCAGATGGGTTTGTAGCTACCTTATGCACTCCTCTAATGACTATGGCATCATTTCTGGCGCTAAACTGCTGGGAGTTGGAGGCCATCTTCTCAATTAAATTTCTGGCTTCAGCAGGAGTCATGTCTCCAAGGGCTCCACCATTGGCAGCATCTATCATACTTTTCTCCATATTACTGAGTCCTTCATAAAAATATTGGAGAAGAAGCTGTTCTGAAATCTGATGGTGGGGGCAACTGGCACATAGTTTCTTAAATCTCTCCCAGTACTCATACAGGCTCTCTCCACTGAGTTGTCTAATACCTGAGATATCCTTCCTGATGGTTGTGGTCCTGGAAGCAGGGAAAATTTTTTCTAAGAATACTCTCTTAAGGTCATCCCAGCTCGTGATGGACCTTGGAGCAAGGTAATACAGCCAGTCCTTTGCCACTCCCTCTAATGAATGAGGAAAAGCCTTCAGAAATATATGATCCTCTTGGACATCTGGGGGTTTCATGGTGGAGCAGACAATGTGAAATTCTTTCAAATGTTTGTGCGGGTCTTCACCTGCAAGGCCATGAAACTTTGGAAGCAAATGAATCAGTCCAGTCTTAAGAACATATGGGACATCCTCATCAGGGTATTGGATGCACAAGCTTTCGTAGGTGAAATCAAGTGCAGCCATTTCCCTTAGAGTCCTCTCACGAGGTGGAGGTTGTGCCATGTTCTCAGAATGTGCAAAATCAGAATGCTCAGAATCAGAATGCTCAAAATTATAATGCTCAAGATCAGGATGTTCAAAATCACCAATAACAGAATGCACAGATTCACCAGTTATGGAATGCTCAGAATGATCAAAAGGTTTAAAATGATGCCTAACTAATCTATGAAATGTCCTATCTATCTCAGGATCAAAGGGTTGTAAGTCAGATGGATTTCCTCTAGTCATACACTACATTCAGCATGCACACAACTAGTTGCCTTGTCATGTAAATAAAGGTGTAGGTTTGAACTACAGCTACCCTCAAATGATATCCAAATGACTTGAAATTTTGTGAGCAACCTTATAAAATGATGAGAAGATAGCACAAAAAATTTCAGACAAAAATTCAAAGTCTAACTATGAAAGCTAAAAAATGGTAGGTTAAGAAAAATAAGTGAATAAAACTTGAAAAATAAAAAACTTTTGACAGAATCGCTTTTTTTGGATGATGGAGACCTCAGCCGGCCTACGGCGGGCTGCCATGGCATAGGAAATTTTTTTCTACCCCAAATGCATAGATAATAATTGCGATTCTGATAACCGGAGCAAAAGTTATGGCCGTTTGAAGTTTTGACAAACACAAAATTTGCTAGTTTTTTGGAACTTTCAAATCTGACCAAACTAAAGGCTCTAGCTATTTTTCCCACAAAATATGGATTAAAAGAAGTTACCACAAAAACATTCAGCCAAAAATAACAACCCTAGCTACTAAAACAAAAAATCCCAATTAATTCAGCATGGGTGGTCGCTAAAATCCGTCTCTAATTGATTTCTACTACTACTCTATTTTTCCGCAAGCTGATTTCTACTACCACTCTGTTTTCAAGCACAATCTTCACAGCAAAACACCCAAGACTGAAACAGGGGAAACGCTTAATGGTAAAACTAAAACAGAACACACATTAAACAAAATACCAAGACACTAATCAACACTAACACACATACTAACACAATACTAACAATTAAAACACGAAAGGATTAAACACACAACACTAGCTAGCTATTATGAACCTTTGGACACTGCTCCCCAGCAACGGCGCCAAATTTGATCGAGGCCGTACCCGAATCAAATAAACATGAAAATGCAGTAACTAGGAAGTGATCCTAGGTCGTTTCCCAACGAGCAGTGACAAGCCAAATGTTCATAATATGCTTGCAGTAACAGTAACGATGGGGGGGGGGGGGGTTTGGGTGTTTGGTAATTAAAGAGCCGAACCAATTAAATGGAATACGAAACTACTAATATTAAAAACGGGTTGTTTCCTCTGATTCAGAAGCCACTCTCTTATCCTGGGTTATGGAGAATTCGTCCCTAACAGTCAACCACTTAATCCAACCCTATTTCAATTTACTAAGCGAAAATCAACTTAGGGTTTCAATACGTGATTAGGCACCACATACACCAGTTAGCCCTTCGTCCATTAAGCATGAACACAAGTTAGGCTCAGAGGCAATTAATCGAACACGAAGCGTGCACTGATTAATATTCACGAAATTGGGATAACTGGTGAAGGGAAAATTGCCAGGAAACCACATTACAAGCGAAACCTCAAAGAGAGTTGGGCTTCGTCCTCAAAAGGAAACAACACCAGAAAATCTAGCCTTCCATGGATTCAAACAGAAAACGCAATTGAAACATGAAGCAGAAACGTAAATGAACGGAAACGTAAATGAACAGAAATGTAAATGAACAGAAACGTAAATGAATAGAAACGTAAATGAAAGTAGAATAAGAAGCAAGAATGAACTCGTAATTAGAAGCAGAAAACGGAAATTTGCATTAAGAACGAAAACTGTAACAAGGGAACAGAAAAACGTGAAAACCTCAAACCAAAGCTCTGAATAATGGATAACATAACAGAATAGAATGCCCTGCACGAATCCCTAGGCAGCTATTTAAAAAGAGTCACTCAAAGTCACTGGGCCCTAATTCAATACTCTGGCCCAAAACGAAATAAACACTGAACAAAATAAAATTGCGAAATTTCCTAATTAGAAATTAACTAAGGTAAGCGCTGCTTTATTTGCCCTCTTCAAGTCCACAACCAAAATCCGGATTAAGCCCAATGTTTCATTAATTCCTGAAATTAGATTAAAAACATCAAATTAGGTAAATGAGCCCAAATAATAAAACTGCCTAATTAATTGACAATTAAGACCAATCAATAATTAAAATGGTGCAAAAAGGGTTTAGAAAATAGAAGAAAATGATGGCACATCACGAAATCTTTAGCATTTCTTAATATGTTTTACTTATTTCTTATACTAGCAAAATTACATGTATGAATGTTCAGCCTAAAAAGAAAATATGACATGATCTTGTAATTTTTAATGCCTTGGGTACATTAATGCCTTGGTTTCACATTTGTTATTTGTTATTTTTCCTTACTACAAGAAAAAGGACCTATACCTACGGACAAAAACTGTCACTATAAATAAAAAAAATCCGTAGGTAAATGTATAATAGACTTTGTCCTACCGACGTTTCTTCTGTCAACTTTGAGGAGGCGTATAATGACGACTAATTGTCTGTCACTATAGGTTTTACGTACAATGTATATAGGTAAAAGTCATTAACTTCTACTTACATCTCCTAGCTAATGAACACCATAATAAACTTTACTAAAAGTCGCCCTCTTCTCATAGTTATCATTCAAGGTATTTACATGGCCTCGCATGCAAGCCTAATCATCACAAGCACATAAACACATTACTCCATTAATGCATCACACAGTACTCTATTTGAAAATGGATCTTTTACTCTGTGCCTGCAAGGACTATTGACCCTTCCACCTGATAGAGCATCACATCAAATAGACAAAATATATCATAAGATATAAGTCTCAAAGTTCATAAATGGAGAGAGCCACACTATCAAAATAAGCAAACTAACCATGAATGCAGAAACAAATATTGAAATAAATAATACCACTATTATGTGTAGTGGAGCTTTCCAATTTTTGTACCTAACCCTTGATTTTCTTGTTAACCAAGGTCAAAATGACCACCTAAACGAGACTTGTCAACCACTTGAGAGCCTAATTAACCGAACTTGCTTAGATTATAATTTTGCTCTTAGGAACTTACAATGTTATTTCCTCAGTGAAATTTAGTTGCAACGGGCAATCCTAGTTACATAATGGATGTTCAACTCTAACTTCTTAAGCTCTACGATTACCTTCAAAAGTGATAAGAAGATTTAAGTTTAAATTATTCTAACCCATTCATTTTGGACACTACACTTTCCGTTTAGTGAAATTTTCGTTGTATGTGTGGGCTTTTTATGAACTCCTATTCTATTGTCTCTGACCTCACATTTTCCCTGTGTACCTAATGCAGTCTCAACAGACATTAACCTTATATTACTGTTGAGACTGATTACTAATTCTCTGTTCTAAACAGATGAAAAGAATATTCTGCAAAGAGAACTGAGAGCAGCACCGGTAATTATATTTAAACTCATGTCATCTTGTTACCTTGAAGAATGCACCCCAGATTTCTTCTTCCTCAGTAGGTACTGCAGTAATCTTATTCTTTGGACTCTCATAGCATCTCAATCCTCCAACTGCTGTAGAGTAGAGACATCATGTACAATTTACAGAATAGCAATGTCAATAGTGAAGGAATACTTACAATCATGGGGAACAAAAAGAAACAGAACATAGACAACACCAATGTAAAAATCCTCATATTATGAATTATCATCATCTTGAAGGGGAGGGAGGAAATGATCCAATCTGGGATCACTTGGAACAAATAGTTGCCAAAATGCTGAGGATTGTGATATGCTGGAACAAAAAGAAACTCACCTCGAGGGAAAGAAGCTAGTGACTTGCCACAAGAACCTTTAAGCAATATAATTTACTTTACTTGTGATATGCTGGAACAAAGAGAACATTGAATACAAACCAACAACAGCGGGGGAAGATATAATTTACTTTACTTGTTTGGTGAAAAATATATAAAATTTGGTCAAGTGAGACAACAATATAAATACTAAGTACCAACTAATACAATATCTATGCCTTTTTATATAGCTTTGCATTAAAAAAGTAGTAGAGAATAATATGTATATATACTGTGAGTATATTTTATTATTATTATTATTAAATCATAAATTATGATAAATATTAATTTTTTAATTTTAATAATAGATATTTTTAATAGGAAATAATAAATATTTTAAAAGCTATATTAAAAGGGATTTTTAATTAATTGACAACTTAAAAAGAAGTGTAGGTTAAATTTATATATGCATTGCTTTTATCCTCCTCCATGATGTAAATCAAGTTCAATGAAACAATTCAACTATTTGTAATACTATTAATTAATGAATAATATTAAAATAAAAAATAAATATTTTTATTAAAAAGTTACTTTGGGATAGATTCAGAGGGCTAGTGTAGGCTTTCCAACTTTATAATATCACACATGTACATCTATTAAAGTTGGAATACATGGGCCAGCCCAACAATTTCAATGTTGGAATGCAAAGATGATGAAGCTTCACTTTAAAATGTTACTCGGGACCAACATGTTATATTGTGATGCATAAATTCACCCTTATAAAAGTATTCACTCTTGAACAAGGGAATATTAGGAACTACTCACTCTTTTTCATGATAAGCTACATAACTTCTCCTATATCAAGTATGTCACACTAATTTATTTTTAAGTTTTTTATTTCTCTCTATTGTTTAAATTTAGTCTATCTCAATTTAAATTTGAATTTTGAATTTTAATATTTGATACATTATATCAATTTGATAGACATACAGATCGTATGTATTTATTAAAATAATTTGTTGACAATATGGTCACAGCTAAAAAATTACAGAGCTACAAACTTCTAACTAAATGCTTAGGTGTAACATAAATTGGAAAATCAAAATTTTGATACTTACTAGGTATAGTTTAAAATCAGCAGCTGGCCCAATGTTTAATATATTAAGAACCTCAGCTTTTGTCAGGCCATGCTGTTTAAGAATTGTCAAGAACTTATTGATGCTCTTTCTTATTTGAACAGACACTATTACAATAATGGTCTTTTAAGTCGGTTATTTAAGATCTTTTATGACGGTTTTAAACTGTCTTAGATGCCAGTGTCATAATATCACAATGTATTTACAACGACGGTTTTTGAATCGTCGTAGAAAGTAACATTTTCTAAGACGATTATCCAACAACCGCCTTAGAATCTAATTGATACAAAGGCGGTTCTACGTGCTAAACCGGCATAATATAGTGTAGTCAACATGCGAATTCTAAGACGGTTATTGAATAACTGTCTTAGAGAGTTTAACATTCTAAGACGGTTTTAAAAGAATCGTCGTCGTATGTCTTAGAAACTAAGACGGCTATTTTTACAACCGCCTAGTTTCTAAAACATACTACAACGGTTCTTTTAGAACCGTCTTAGTTTCTAATTTATTGCAGGATTCACAAACAGACCAAATAAATCAACGGTCTAAATTCTCCTATATAGATTTTCAAAAAATTACATAATCAAATAAAGACCAAAAGGGATACTAACTCACTTCTCATTATCTTAAATATAAATAAAAAATGAAAATTTAAAGCAAAATGTCAGCCTTGAATTAAAACTTAGAATGGGATTGTTATCAAAGATGGATGAGAGATAATATAGACAAAGGTAAAGTTTAGAAAAAATAAAATTCACAGACCCACCCAAACCAAACGTCCTTGCACAATTGATACAATAACACCA
>NW_024464702.1:88163-89930 GCF_000004515.6 Glycine max
GTTAGAAACAGAATGCAGAAAGTGTCACTATCAAATGGATATAATTTTGTTGATTAAGTGGAGCTTATGAGTTATTATAAAAATTTTGATACTTTTTTTTTTATTTTTTATGCATAAAAAGTGTAGCTAACATTTTTCACATTGTAACATTTTTTTAGTTTCAAAAAAAAAAAATGTTTGCACACTCTGCCATTGGGTTGGGTTATACAATCGTGTAAAAAAACTCAATCAGATAAGTAAATATTTATTGCTTATTGCATCTTCCAAAAGCCATGAATGAACACCCAATGGAGAAATTTGAGAAATTCTGCAAAGAGAAAAAACACACAGAAGAGAGAGATAGAAAATGAAGTACCTAAACAACAAATTGCCCAGTTCCTCCTGCCGCAGCAGTAAATCATTTTTTTGAGTGTTCCTGCGCCTCTCCTCATTAAGCTTCATGATGGTTACCTCTGCCTGCAGAAATTATAACTATATTGATTGCTTCCAACATTAAAGTTTTCTTTAAAGAAAAAATAGGTTAAAAGATGCAACTTTAGGAACTAACTCCAGGTACCATAAGGTGGGATAACATCTTCATATGCTACACCGACATGGCATAAGCAAATTACAACCTTTATTGCCAACTTATGGAACTAGAATGCAGGAAAAAAAATGCTAACGTGGCCTTTAACGTCAATGATACTGAAGAGGATAGAGTTTGACAATATTCCTCTTTTTTTGGCTCTATGAGAACTAAAACAAAATGGTATTACCGTGGCCTTATTTCTTAAAATTAGTAACATGCTCAGTTAATCAAATATTAGATACCTTGAAAACAAACATTATAATTATTTTCTCCATCAATTCCCATTTAAAATAGTTGAGTAATGACTTTCAGATATTTTGGCAGCAAAGTATAATCTAAATAACAAAGTTGAATTAGCATCTAACGTAATTATAATATTATGTGGTAAGGGTAATATTATAAATATTTAAACACACTATCAGATTTAAACACACTATCCTACAAATGTAAAAACAGAGACATTCCATTTCTCTATTTTTGAAAGACTAGTATGTATCATGTATTTTATAAGTGAAGTAGCATGTGACCAGTAGGCGTATATATTTAATTATCTTTAATAAAAAATTGAATTGAGGTGTTGAGTATAAAAAAACATAAGTGAAAGAAAAAAAAACACATTAAAATAATCAGTTAAATTTTTCAATCAAAATTAATTAGCAACAAAATTAATCAATACTCCATATCAATAACATAATAAATAAATAAATAAATAAATAAATAATACCATAGTGTAGGTACCGAAAATAGGAACATGTGAAAGTTGAAATTTGATGTCTTAACGTTTAGACAATACCAAATAAACTACTTTAATTATTACTATGTTATTTAATAACTACTTATTAAATAATTTTATTGTAAAAGCTACAATTTGATTATATATATAATCAAAATTATTATATTATTCTAAACAAACTAGTTGTAAGCTTGTATAGTGTGCAGAAAGATATAGATAAAGGGAAAGCATACCTTTAATGCTAAATAGTATGATGAAATGGTACCACGTACATTTCCTATAATAGCTGTTAAAGTATCCTTGATACTATGTGTGCCACGAATCAATAACAAAAGGCATTTCATCTCGTGATCAGCTATTATTGTAAAAGCTGGTTTCAAAATCTGTACAACAAGTTAATTAAGTGTAATCAAATAAAATTACCAAGTATTCATTTAAAAGACGAAATGAGTATATATATATTGTT